>NC_084503.1:1790000-2090000 GCF_024500385.1 Phyllopteryx taeniolatus | reverse complement strand
TGTGCTTCCCTGCTCCACCGGCTCACCTTCCTCTCCAAGCTCAGATGAGGCTTTTTCAGACATCTCATCCAGGTCTAAAAAGCCAAAGAAAATGTGCTTAGTCATGTGCTTGAGCTAAACATGCATTGAATTTGCGTCATAAGAGGATGTCCACCGGACTGAGGTCATACCATAGTCAAACTTCAAAGGGGATCCTTCGGGGTCCAGGGGGTCTTCTGTTGCATGGTCTAGCTGCTGTTCAGAGAATTTGCGGAGCTGTAGCATGAAAAGATCCATGGAGCAGGTGAAGCTCAGGTCTTTATTATTGAGCCAGTGAACCACAAATCCTCCCGCCCCGGTGCCATCATCTGCGTTGAAGAGTGCAGAGTCTGCCAGCATTGATGGGATGTCTGAGAGGGGAAACAAGGAATAAAGAGGAAGCAGAGACAGCTCAATCATTGAGACAAGCAAAATAAATCAATACAAATAACGGCACATGCTGTAACGAATAGACCTATAAATGGATTTAAGGTGAAGACGAGAGAAAACGCTACCTGTGTTGGGATTAATACTGGCTGAGATGTGGAAGTGACACAAGGCGTTGGCATGATGAGCAATGTGGCGGTGAGTGTGCGCGTCCTGTGTGCCAAGCTGAGAGGGGAGCAGCTCACTGTGAGCTACCAAAGCAGATGATCGTCGTCTTCCCCGACGCAGATGCTTTAGGTGGTGAATAGACTGTTCAAACAAAGCAAAATCTTATAAAATAGCAAAGATTTAAATGTCGGCTTTCTCTTCTTATACACTAGCCTATTTTGTTACCTCCAAAGCATGCTGGATCTTGTCCTTATTGCCTGCCAAGCCTGGCAAACTGGAGCTAAAAGAGTGTGTGTTCTCCGATATTTGCCCCCCAAGCAAGCTGTCCTCAGGAAGGAGGGTCTCAGACCACAGCCTACACACGCCATCCTCACAGGATGTCAGCAAAACATCGCACACGGAACCCCTGAAAGAAACATGAAGAATGCACTTGACAATTAGGAATTACAGTACTTCATTTTCTAAATGTGTCTTTTTCTCTTACTTTGGCATGTACTTGCTGGTCTTCCTCCAAGATATACCGGTGACCGAGCGGGGATGGGCCAGGTAAACAAACGAGAATTGAACAGCGGGTGGTTTCTTATCTGAAGGGTCCTGGGCTACCACTGCAGAACGCCAGCCCGTGGTGGGATACCACACTTTGAGTAAACAGTCATCCTGCATGCACATAAACATGGGCACGCGTGAAAAAAAAGATATTGTGTCCTTTTGTTCTGCAAAGTCACGGTATTTTTTGGCCCACCTTTCCAACTGTTGCGAAGTACTCTCCATCAGGGGACCACTTGGCAACGTGCACAGATGCAGCAGTCCTGTGGGGTGCACAAACACCGGCATTAGCAGGAAAGACGGCATCCAAGTCAGCTGCCAATTTGCAAGGCTGTGTTGTTGTTGGCACTTTCACTTCCCTGTTCTCGTGGTTTTACTGATCATGCATGTTTGTCATCAGATGAAAATGACTGCTTTCAGTTAGTTCAATTAAAATTCATATGATGAGCAGTGAACACATGATCAATTTGAAGGATTTCGCAAATGCATTTGGTTATATGGTCATCATTAGTAGAAAACACAAGACTTCATTAGCGTTTTCTCATTTTTTAACAATTCCAACTAGATTTGGGGTTTTCTGCAAATCGCGATGAAGAAAGGGTACATTTCCCCCCATCAGTCACATCAAATATGCATGAACAAGACACACTTGCACTGCCAGACACAATTCCAGTCATTAAGAACGGGATGGGGCTTGTCCTCAGTCGCCTGGCCATCCTCCTCCTCGATTAGGGCGTCTGCCAGCGGTGGAGCCCACAGCTGGAGGCGCTCGGTCGCTGCTAGGATACGGTTCCCTGAGGAAACAATGGCACTAGGTGACACATCTCACGGCCCAAGTTTATTACTAAAGAGCACGGAACACCGTGTGTATTATGGGGGTTAGATAATACACAATTGCGCATGTCCTTCTGGCCAAACGAAGGCGCTAAGTAAGGGGGTACAAGCGGTGTATTATTATTTTATATTATAAGGATTATTTTAGTCCATGTTTGAGGGGGAAAAACCATTAACGCGTTGATTTAATTACACAGAAAGCATAGGCGTACCCTGTGGGTCCCAGGCCAGGTTGTAGGTGATGGCATCAAGGAAGAACTGCCCTGTCTTTTGCCACTGATAGTTAAGCTGCTGTTAGTGGCAGGAGAGCAACACACACATACACACACACCATGCATTGTTATTGGCTCCCTCACCCACTTCATCATATTAGATTTTTCTGTAAACAACTACTTTTTATTAAACAACTATTTATATGCCTACCTTGTGGCGTTTATTTGGGTTGGTAGAGAGAGGTTCAAAGACGCAGACTGTGTTTCCGTAGGAGGCAGCAATCTACAAATAAGCATCATTTAAAGCCATTACGAATTATTGTAAAAATGATCAGTTTTCAAAAAGTCACACACACACACACAAACACGCAACAAAGAGAAAATGAGTAAAATTTGTATAATGCTATGCTTGGCAACATCTTGCAGAGTTCCAAAAGATTATCCCTCTATGTATCAAGAGTGTATACTGAAATAATAATCAATAATAATAAAGAACAGCTGCAGTAACTTCCAGTCATTTTCTTTCTTTCTGTTGCCTTTTAAGAACTGGCTACATTTTCAGTGTTTCGGCCAACAAAGTTGAACATGCAAAGAACTTTAACTGCTTACACACTTCACAAGTGCAATGCGGTTCTAGAACACCATGACTGCAGACAAAGCCCCCCCCAAAATAAAAAAAATAAAACAACAACAAAAAATGTGTAGGAGTGTGAGTGAGGTCAACACTTACCCTGCCAAGCTGATGGGAGCACTCCACACAGCCCACCTGAATGTTCCCATTCTGAGCTCCTGGGATTATCTGCACACACTCGAAGTCACTAGCCAAGATCACCACGTCACAACCTGAGCCATAGGACTGAAAATGAAAAGGTCTCCAGTTAAAACGAGCCTTTACAAAATGGTTTGCAAAATACAAACAAGTAATAAAGAACTGTAGGTGCAGAAAATGGATTGGTTTCGATACCAAATATACAATACAAAAGTAAGGCACTTAAAACAGAGAGGACCATAAAGCCTTAACACCATGTAGACAATAACGAGCCCATGTTACATAGGGTAAGAAGCTCGGTCATCCGGGAGGATCTCAGAGTAGAGCCGCTGCTCCTCCACATCGAGAGGAGCCAGATGAGCTGGCTGGGGCATCAAATTCGGATGCCTCCCGGACGCCTCCACGGTGAGGTGTTCTGCGCACGTCCCACCGGGAGGAGAGGGTGTGTTCCAACTACAGGGGGATCACACTCCTCAGCCTCCCTGGCAAGGTCTATTCAGGGGTGCTGGAGAGGAGGGTCCGTCGGGAAGTCGAATCTCAGATTCAGGAGGAGCAGTGTGGTTTCTGTCCTGGTCGTGGAACAGTGGACCAGCTCTACACGGGTCAGAATTTCAAGGTGCAGCCGAGGCGAAGAGGGGTTCCGGTTTGGTGGCCTCAGTATTGCAGATGATGTGGTTCTGTTTGCTTCATCAAGCCGTGACCTCCAACTCTCACTGGAGCTTTTCGCAGCCGAGTGTGAAGCGGCTGGAACGAAGCTACTGCCCCCGTGACCCGACCTCGGATAAAGGGTAGAAAATGGATGGATGGATGGAACACCAAGTTTAAATCAGTTGGAGCTAAAGTAGTACTTTTGTTGCTTTGACTTGAACACAAAAACAGCATTATTATTATTATTATCATCATCATGAAAAAAAAAGGATAATGAGAGCTTGAACTATTCTATTTCATAACAGATGAAACATGCTTATTGCCAAATCCTCAATGGTCATATTTGTGTTCAAATTTGACAGCAGGGTAAACTGGCCTCAGAGCAACAGCAGCTTCAGAATGGCAGCTAGCGTCTTTCATTATTCAGGAGAACAGGAGGAGAGGCTGGGAACCACTGAGTCACACAATGGGGGACGCTTTACAGTCACCACTCTAAAACAAACTCATCGTAGCGGTTACGGCCCTGATGGTTGAAGCAAGATGACACTCTGCACGCTGTATGTGAGAGGCAAGTAAAAGGAAAACTGCAGTCTGCGCTTTACTAGTCCCCTGCTGCATCTGCTGCAGTACATTACGACTTAGAATTAAAACGCGGTCACCGTCACGCACTGTCTGAGGCTGCTGTGTATGTGATGGAGAGTCCCTTTAACTCTCAATGAGAGCGAGTAATTTAGACCTAGCCATAGACAAGTAAACATGAGTGCAGCCATCATGGAGTGGAGTCTCTCATCACCTCTTTGTTCATTTGGTTTGTGTGTCCGGTTTCTCTTTCATCATCTACATGCACTAGTTCGTCTCACACATAACGAACAAGGCCCCTGAGCAAAAGCTGTGCAAACAGGGACGGTTAGTTAGTTAGTTATGGGAGCACAATACTGATGTATGACACGGTTAACAATGACTCAATTAAAATATACATTTAGAAATATAGCCGTCATTGACAACAGTCTAGTTCTTTTGTAACATTTCGATCAATAGCAAGGAGTGTAAAAATAGACCACTTATCACCTCTGGTATCAAATTTAGTGCTGACAGTATACTGTGGCGATCAGTATCACAGAATAAGGGAACACAACCATTAATATCACAGTACTCCAACTACAGTATACAGGACTGCGCAAATGGCTTTCTTAGGCTAGTTGTGCTGTTTTAATCACCTTTTTCATGAGAGTCATTTCGATAGGAAATGCACTATAATATAAACAACAGGAAATAGGACTAATAAAATCAGCAGGATTGGGCTACAAATACAAAAGGAATATGAACAAAACTTGTACAAGGGCCAAGGATGAACCCATGACATTTTGGTGAGGATCTGGACAGATGTATTTTCAATATTTGCGTCACTATGGCAAGGCGCCATACAAATCGAAATTATTATGATCAAATCGAACTGTCCACGCTGCAGAATCACATGCCGTCTGTCATCTTCCATAAAGCCGGAAATAGCCTGCAAACTCATGAACAGATGGACATAGACAAATACAAGTCTCAGTTTTATGTTTGTTTGTTAATAATACAGGCTTGGCAGAATGTATTGCATGAGTGACATGGTTTGGTTATCCATTGTCATGATAGCATTGCTCCCCGAAAAACCTAATGGTGGCCTACGACTTTTACACAGTACACACGGGTGGCTGGTTATGGTTTGTACTTTGCATTCTTTGGACTTCAAAATAATATGCAACTTTTGGTGGGATTTTACCAAATACTGTGGTTAAAATACGAATTAATGCATGTATAATATTTCTTTGCAAAGATAGTTTACTTAAATTGCTTGCATGGATGGATTTATTAGGCCAACTTAAATGCAACTAGGGAGTTAGCTGACTTTTTGAATTGATCCAAATCAGCACACAGGCGTTGTCAGCTTTACTTCTGCTGAACTGTTGAATGCAACATTCCACCTCGTCAGTCTTGTCAGTGTTTACCCCGAGAATGTAGCTGACTGTGGATGGGTATTAACTTTTTGTAGTGCAGTACTATTGACACTAACTGCTCGTAGGATGAGCAGAGAAGATGATGCGTGTGAAATCACAAAACAGAACATTTATCGAACTTTACGAAATGTCTCAAAATGGGTGATTTCTAATGGGCTCCAGTTGAAATGTTTGGCCTTGCTCAATTCTGGAAAACGCCAGTGTAATTTCACAACAGAGAAAATTTGAGTTTCCTGGAGGACATGTCGCTTTGTCATTGGAGCGTTTTTATATTACCAACGAGATGTGCAGACATCTTTGTTTCCAAACAGCATCTTTTAATGGCAATTCTGAATGAACTCAAACCCTGAAGGGAGAGGAATGCATTACAAAGTGTGCTTTTCTTTTTTTTCTTTTTTTTTTATAGACGTGTGAACATAGTCATGCACAGAGTAGATAAGAGGAAGAGAGTGAGAGATCACTTCTGTAATTCTTCCATCTGGTGCCTCCCATCCCCAGTGCCTAACTCAATCATGCAGACATGTTCTGCTGCTGCCGCTCCCATCGCTTTCTTGCACGAGCTCGGCTGCAGCAGTCAAAAGCCTGAGCGGACAATATTTTGAAATCCCAAATTAAACATTTTCAGCTAAGACAGAACTCGAGTGTTTAGATGGCTTACATGCCAGAAATATACTTCGACCCCACAATTTATCTTCACGCTGTAATCTGCCTTATAACAGTATCATCTGCATCTGCAGTGTGGCTTCTGTAAGAAGTGTGATGGACTACTGTGCATATTCAGTTTCAAACAACACCAGACAGTGCTCTAACTAATATCAACTTTGTCCAAACATTTACAATTTAACCTTTGCCAGCAAGGGCGACTTCTACAGTATATCATTAACTAACTCTGCGGATGAAGTATTATTGTTCAAAGTGAAAAGTCCATTGCTTCAGAACACCCATCCATCCATCCATTTTCTGGACTGCTTATAAAGCAAATTGCCCACTGTGCTCACTAACCAATGAGCAAATATGGAATATGTCAGAAAGGTTCTAGGACTGGTGTCAGAAAAGATATTTTTCAAATTCAAACTAAAAGTTTTCCCCTAGGACGTAATCCCCCTGAAGTCTAATGAATGCACTCTCTGTCAGGCTGTCATGTAGGCATCACGCGTCTTCGAGATCCTTCACAGCGCGGTCGTCACGGTCATCTTGACGTCGTTTATGGCTTAAAACTGGACTACTTGATGACCCTGCTCCCACGGATCCAGGTCGGGTGAGTGGGGAGGTTGCACCAGCACGGCGATGTTCTTCTCGGCCAGGAGCCGTCAGATGCTCGGAGCATTGTGAACAGGTGTGTTGTAATGGTGAAGCAGCCACAATTTAACCTACCGCCACTCTCGCCGCATTTCACGCACTGTTTGTGACACCAGTCCAAGAAATACTCTGACATAGCTCATATGGTCATTGTATGGTCATTGTCTGCCATCTTGTTTACATCCATGCTCCTCTAAGCGTGCCGTACAACAAACATTAGCCTTCATTCATTGTTAATACAATGTAAGTATAGCAACAGAGCATGCACACCACTGTTTGTCCTTCAGAGTTTTATCTAAAACCGCAATTTAGCACACCCTTCCCTTACACATGATGTAACTAATGCAACTCAGCTTTGCTCTGCAAATACCGCAAAATCCTTTTTCACATGACTGTTTTACATGGAAACCATCACCAAAAATTTGCTTTGAGACCCAATTTCAGGCTCGCGAGCAGTGTTGTTGTGTACACATGTGGACAAAACAATTGGGACCCCTGTGTTAATGAAAGAAAACCCCACAATGATTAATCAAATCAATCTCAATCAGGCTTTGAGCAGGTCTCGACAGGTAAATACCTGGCCCATGATTGATGAGCAAAGTGCTCCAACCTCCTCAGGTCTTAAGGATGCCTTTTCCAGATTGCATGTTCTGACACTGGCCAGCACATTTCACTCCAAAGTGCCTTGGTCCCACACAGGTTCTACACACCCTGTGCTGGCTTTAAAAACAACCCCAGAACATAACTGAGCCTGTTGTTTGTTTCAAGGTACCGATACGTACAGTATTTTTTTCTTTGCACACACGGAACAAGCAAACTTTTTCAAAAACCACAATTGTCACGAGAACACTGTCCCTCCCAGAAGCATTGTGGCTTGTCAATATGCACTTCAGCAAATTCCAGTCTTATCAGTTTCAAGTTATTTCAGTCATGATTGTAGGTTTGGAAAATAACAACATTTCATCTGTTTTAGTCGGAAATAAACAGCTTTTATGCTTGCATGTGTTGTGTGTGTATTCCAGGGGTCTGGCCCTGGGATCAGCGTGAGTGAAAACACACTGGACAGATTGTCTAGTGTTCTTCAGACATCCTCTCGGACACAAAGGGAAAACACCAAGTGCAGAAACTTGGGCCTCGGGGCAACGTGCACGACTTTTGCTTCAGAGTTAGCTCTGCTCTACATTGTTGAGCAGATACGAGCCTGAGAGCAAAGCTCGCATGCATTCACAGCCTCCATCTGAGATCAACATGAGGACAAGTTCTCTATATTTTCAAGCTCAAACAGAAACGAGTCAGGCTAAAATACAACACCCCAACAAACTACAAGCAGCAGCCGAAGTCTGGAAAAAAAGGCATACAAAGTGAAAAAGTACACATTTGGCAGCGACTGCACTTGCCTTAAACTTTATTAGGACAGTCACAACACTTTCGAAGCAAACAGTCATTGTACAAAAAGCTTCTAAAATGTTTACTAAAGCCCCTGCAATGCAGCTTCTACCGCAAAATGTTCGGGAAAGTTTAAAAAAAAAAAAAAAAATACAAATCAGGTATAGACAGACAGTTTCACAAAAGGCTGCCAAGAAAAACTGAAGATTTAGAGGACGCTGTCTCAGAGGAAATAAACTACTGTCGTATCAAAAAAAAACAAAAAACAATACTATCATCACCATTATCATTTGCTTTAAAAACAAGCTGAACAAAACCATTTTGCTTTGCACCAGTCTCTTTTTGGTTTATTTCAAATGGTCCACTTGAGGAAAATGTGAAACATAATTGGAAGGGATTAAGAGTGGACTATTCCACACTATTTGCCATCACGACGGCAACTGTAATACTATTGGCTGTATTGGTGTCGTGCTACATAAAATGCAATATTGACCGGTTGTCTTGGACCTGTCTGGGTGAGGCAGAGAGAAATGTTGTCAAGCTGCCAGACATCAAGACAAAGAATATGTATAGCCCCCAAGTTGTATAAAATGTTAATCTTCTGACACTGCTGAAACGATGACAAAAAAAAATAGTTTGGCTTTGCGCCGCCAGATACGCCTCAAAGCGTTTAGTTTTTTTTTTTTTATTTCCTTCCAAAAAAGATTCTGACTTATTCTACTGACCACACTGCTCGTCTCGTGAATAATGTTCCATTGACGCTATTTAAGTGGAGTTTCTAAGCCAGGTGACGCCGTTTGAAATGTCGCAGATATTTTGACATGTCCACTTGGAGGACCCTCCTCACAATTTCAGCCCATACGAGCTTACTAGTGAATATTTTTAACTGAAACTTGACAGCCAATCGGTGAAGGGGTTCCTCGAGTTATCGAGTATCAGACAAAACAGACGGGTTGAGGAGATATGTTGAGAAATAAGGAAGTTACACTATTTGACTCTAAATTGAACGCTTTTTTTTTTTTTTTTTAAAGCCAGATTTTCTATGGGAATGTTTGCCGTGTCATCGCCAGATGGTCGCGTGGTGTGTCGGTTGCTAAAAAGGCTTTCCAATTCAGCGGCCAACCAGGAGTCTTTGGGCTCGACGGTTTATTTTCGGTCATTCATAATGGTAGTGTCTTGTTGCGTTATGGGCAGGCGTTATCGCACAAAAAGGACATTTTTTTCTGACAAAAATAAAAAAATACAAATTTAACAAAACCTCACCCGGTTTTCAAACTTTTTGGTGCATTGTGCTCACGTTGAAGTGGCCATTCCAACCAGACTCTACATTTGGACATTTATGAGAAATCTTCTCATGTTGCTATTGTCAGCAATTTTTGTTTTAGTCAATTATCGAATAAACAATAGCGCTGCTCATCAATCTTTGTCCTTTTTTTTTTCTCTCCTTTAAAGGGTGCGGGCTCCATTGTCTTTCTTGCCTTGGCCCCTGCCTATATGTGACATAAAACATGCGTTTGATGAATTTGGCATCATTTCCAAAGAGTCGCTGAGGCCTCCAGCACGTGTGTCCATATAAGGCTGTCTACGTCACGGCTGATGCAGGGATGACAGTGAGCTAATGATCCGTGAGGGGGATTTAACGGCAAATGGTTGCGAGCTAAGCCACTTCTACAACCGAACACTACTAGAATGCCTCTTACGTTGAACACACGGCACGGCACCCCCACCCCCGCATTTAGACCAATTGATCGCATTGTATTTGCCAGTTTACTGTCATGGATGCGCAAAGGGATTCCCTTGCAGTAATTGTAAAGTGACATGATGCCGCTAAAGGTCATTGAGTGACTGGCGTTAAATCCGGTGCAGAAATAAAAGCGGCAATTGACAGGTGCTGGTGTCGACGTGGAAAGAGCAGCAGACCCCCCCCAATGCAGGTCAGGCTGACAACGAGGACGGCCGAACAAGTCTCGAGTAGTTCGGGATTCTTGCGGTGCGGCAGTTTGCTAGCTTCCTAGCCGGTTAGCCGATAGCTTTAGCCAGCTAGCTCGTCCACGTCTAAATTGTTTGAGGCTAGCTAGCTACCCACTCACTTAGCTCGTCACTAGTTAGCATCAATTAGGAGTCAAAGAATATCCAAAAATAAACTCACCGTGAACGGAACGTCATTGACGCTTCCCACCGAGTAGCAGCAATCCCCGGGGTTCACCGCTCCCGTCAGCACCTGGTGCAGATGCATGTTTCCTTCTAATTTTATGTAATTTTTTTTTTTTTTTTAGCAGCAGCAGCAGATGTCGTTTTTAATTATTTAAAAAGAGTCCACCCTGTCTTTTTCTCCATCGAGCAGCAACTGGGAATTCCATCAGTAAAAACGTTCCCCGTCGTCCACAGACGCTCGGCTTTGAGGGGGGCGGGGGGGGGCTGATTGGTTTTCCAGCCGTAAGAATGGAATTTCACATGACCGTGTCATCCATTTAGGCCAGTAAAAGCGGCCGCGCGTCGCCTCTCGCCGCCAGCGCCATCCCCGCGATGAATCGTGCAAGCAGAAGCTCTGCAGCGAGCCAGGCTGACGTGCGCGTTCACGCCGTTGCCGAGGCGCGAGCGGCTGCTCATAGAACAACAGCACCTAGATCGCAAACAGTCGGACAACTCGTTCATTGTTCATTTTCCCACCCCGTTTCAGGAATCCACTGAAGTATACAACATATTTTCCTTTATAAAGGTTTTTTTTTTTTTATTCCAATGAAGGACTGTTCCAACACTCAGGGGACCCTTCACTTCGATTTATGCTGTTCTATGATGATGATGATGATGACGATAATATCGCGCCTATCGTAACGCTCGTACTGCTCAGTTAATGTCAACGGGCTCAAAATTAATGGGGATATTAGAAAACAATAAACACGTGTATTATTATAACTTGCATAAAGCATAATTGTTTGTTGGCAAAAGACAATGCATCCATTTAATCGCGTGTTGTTATCACTAATTTTGGAACTAAAAAAAAATGACCATGTAGTTAACCAAATCTTTTTGCAAACTAGATAGTAATGTGCAGTCTTAAAAAATAAAATAAAAATCCACCACAGCTGTAACAAAAGTGATGCACTTAAGATCAAACATAAAACAAAACACAATAATCAAAGAATACAGAAGACAAACAAATAAAAAAATCAATCATAAAAATAGCAAAATTATATGCAATCAATCCATCAATAAATATTATTTTCTCTTTAAAGTATGCAAGCTCTTGGCAATGTGAAGGACGTTGCCATTTGGCATACAGGAGGTCTAGAGTTTTATTTCCTCTTGTTGCACAATCTCTATTTCGTGTGAATATGTTCATCGATGAGAGAGAGAGAGGAACAGAAGCGAAGTGTCCACTGACCACTGACCGGGATGAGTGCGTGCATGACCTCCCACGCGAAGTTTGGATGCAAACAAATGCTTTTATTTATTTAGTTATGTATTTTTTAAAGCATATTGCTCGCCATGATAGCCGCTACTCACAGGCTGAGCCGCACTGTGTTTGTTTACAGAGTAAACTAGCAGCGCCATTTGCGCTGCCTAATTTGGTACTATTTACTTTGTACTACGCTACGCCCACTGTATAATGTGTGCCTTGCTGCCATTCTATTTTTTAGTGTAGCTTATTTTTTTTTTTTTATTCTCAGTCCATTTTCATTTTTCATTCTTGAAACAAAACTGGAATTGCGCCCCAGTTTTGTCATATCTGCCCATACAATGACTACTACCACTTTCTATTCTATTTCAAAATGAACGCGCAATTGTAACCAAAAGTTAAGATTTTTTTTTTTCCTTCCATTCATCATCTTCGATTCGTATCCTCGCTTGGGTGCAGCTACCGTGCCGCCATTGCTTTGTTTTATTTCACTCAAATCTCCTGTGGTCCATCACCTAATCGATTGCTCCATATTTTGATGATAAAAATAAATCCATCAATAAATAATATCCGACATTTCCAAATTGAAGTTTGACCACTACAAATGAGTGAGACAGACCTGGCTAAAGTTCAGCGTCTATTGTCTGCTATCGCTCTATTATCTGCTTTGCCTCGTCTCGCTGATGAGATTTAATGGAGAAGGTCACATATTACTGTTTTCTTCCCAGCTGTTTTCCCTCTGTCGTCCTAGCGCATACCCATTGTCACATTACCGTAATCGCCTTCAGTCGTCTGTGTCAGTGATGAAAGTATTAACACCTATGTGCTGTATGTTAAAAAAAAAAAACAGCCATCAAAGCAGTGGCCTAGTTATCCGCTGTGACATCATCAGAAGGGGCCTGCCTGCCAGCAAACAGGACACACGGGACGGCAGGATGGCAGCAAGGCAGTGGCCGAGAGACTATAGAACATTGGACAGTGTGAGGAACAATGCGTGGCATACTTAATCGTTGGCCTACCTGCATAGCAAAAATATCGGACGATGCGCTCGATGTTACTGAGGAAGGGAATTTTTTTGTCAGACTTAACATTATAGAATATAACTTTAATCCGATCAAGCTGATGGCCAATACTCAGTTACAAGAGTAAACAAAAACAGTTTCATAGAAAAGGTTTTCATAAAAATACACAAACAATCGTAAATCTGACAGATTTAGTTCCAGAAATGATTATTACTATGATTTAGAATGTTTAAAGGTGTCACCGATTGTATCTTGATACACTCGCCTGACGTCGGTGCAGGCAGCGTTGTGTTCATTTTTCACTCAGTGACGGTGTGAATATGAGTATAAATGGTTTTCTGTCTCTATACTGTCGATACAAAAGTCTACACACCCCTGTTCGAATGCCAGGTTTTTGTGATATTGAAAAATGAGACCAAGATAAATCATTTGTGAACTGTAACCTGTACAACTCAAGCATGCATAAAACAAGCATTTTTCTCAGCTACAGCATCATACTGGACCCGTGAATCAAGAATGTAAGATACACTTTGTTCATTTGTGTGACAGAAGAGTCAAGCAGAGATGGTTTGACACTGTGGATAAAAATAGCAACTATTTGTCCTTGCGTTGCGTTCAGGTTGGTTGGAGGGTGGCCGACGTTTGCTAGACTAGGCTGTGCGATCTAAAGAGAACATAATCAAATGCATTATAGATTTTCTCATTTCATGGATGGCTGCTAGCTGGAGGCTGCACAAGTGTTGCCCTGAGGGGCAACACATTCTACTCGTAACGCTAAGAACGGAATGGAACTTGGACGTTTAGTTGAATACATAAACGAATCGATCCTTATTGTACCAAGCTGAACGTGACTGTGCATGTCATATCAGATTTCAAAAATAGATCAAGTAAAAGTTGGGGAATAAACAATTCATATTTACTGCTATTTTTGAGTGGAGGTGGAAACGACCAAATAGAATAATCACATTTAAAAAAAACAATATCTTATATATAACTAATATCAACAATCCGATTGATTACTACTTTGAAATCTCTCTATATTTTGAATAGTTAATGAAAAGGGATGCCTTACTGCACATGTGAATAGGTGAAAGGTGAAAGGTTAAAGTGCTCAATAAAAATGCAACCAAAACACTTCACAATCCACCCACTTGGTGGTGAGAAATAAAAAAGTGACGAGAGAATAATGGCGGAATTGGAGAGCGGGCAGGCAAGTCGAGTGTTCAGCCATTCACCTGATTCGCGAGCAGATGTGACGCACGTGCCTCCGGTCTTGGGCTTGACCCACAATCTCGCGGTCTCCATCTTTGCCTCCTCTCAAAAAGATGATTGTGCTCTAGCTGAAACGTTATTTCAGCAACATACTGAAATTTCAACTGTAGGTTACTTACTTATTCAGTCCACTATGCAGCCATGTTGACTTTCAGTTTCTTCTTAGTTCTGCAAAGAGAACTCCAAGTGGCCTATCTTGAATGTGACAACTTGGCTTATTCGGCCTCTAAAATGAAGACTGAACATTAAATGTCAAAGATTGATGTGATGATGCAGTAACGTTTTTTAAAAATGATTCATTTGTGACCTCAGTTTGGGACTGCATTTCTTACAGTAACATCATAGACCACCGATTTGAACATTCGCATAACCAATCAGATCTATTTGAGTGTTTCAATCGTTTTGCTTGTTCTTTGTTCTTTACTGTCAATGGTTAATAGGAGTGTGGGGAAGATTAATAGAGAATATTTGTGAATAATCCCCAAAAATATGTGGTTGCTATTTTGGAGATTTCACCCGTTGTGTTGGAGTTTCCAAATATAACTTCATAAAAAAACAAACAATTTTGCAATTTTAATGCACTTGAACAGTATGTCCACTAAAAACACAGAAACCCCGTAGAATGTATGATGACACTCGGGATCACAACTTGGTAAGTATGATCTTGAAAATGGAGCATAGTTCACAGCTCATTAAAGTAAACATTTTTTGTTCAAAAATATTTTTTTATGATAGCGACTTTAGCATTTTTAATTATGACCATAATTGAGTTTAATTGTAAAAGTAAATAATTATAGTGTCATGCTATTAAGTTAGATTTCATTACACTGTATATTTCCATTGCTCTTATGCTTGGCTGGAGAAAAAAAAAGAAGCTATTTCATATACATTTTTTATTACAAAAACATTCTGTTTTTGTTAGCGTTGCAAAAATCCATTTCACAAATTAATAAATTCAGCGGGAAATCACAAACTTTGCACAATGCACATGAAACTGAGCGTGATGTCACATATTAACCAGAAGAGGTCACTACTGAATTACAATATGCCAAAGTGCTTTTCAACTGACTCACAAACGCTGTACTCAATTTAAACTGAATACAAATGCAATTGAACAGCGTCTCCTTGCCAACCCGATACAGAAAAAAACAATATAAGTGTTCGAAAGAAAAAGACCAGTAAAATATTTTTATCCTTAAGATTAAGAATGGATTTATCTAAACACCCAGATTGAATGTCAATCCATATTGCAAACAACAACCAGGGGAAATTTCATCTGAAAAAATAAATAAATAAATATTTTGTTTTGTTAAGATGACTGTTTCACATGCTTATGGGTTTGTGTTTTTGCTCCTTGGCTTATCATTAATCAGAACCATCCGATAAAATGTTCCTAACCAGAGAAGCAACGAAAGGATCACTCTCCGACTCATTACGTTTTGAATTTGTGTCAGCATTCAGGTGGCAAAGAGTGACTTTGCCAAGCAAAAACACTGTAAAAGACCTTGAATTTAATGGCTCTCATACTGCAGCCCTTGTAAATGTCCAAGCAAGCACATAATAGACTTCTTATCTAAATCCCTTCCATCTATTTTTACGACATCGCGTCATTAGCGGGACTGAGAAGCTGGAAACGAAATGTTGGCCAGGTCATTTCCTCTAACAGTGGATCAAATAAAAAGAGACTATTTGACAGACTTCTCTTTTAAATAATAATAATAATAAAAGTTGAATTGTATTGATATAATGATATTTTCATTGGTGACATGATGCATGATAGGCAATTTGCATGACTCTATTGTACTTTCTGCAGGCCACTTTTATGAACAGAGAGTTAACTTCCTACTTAGAATATTTTTGTTCCATCCTTATCCGTAACTCTAAACCTTCTGCCACCATGTAAGTTCACTGAATATAAAAAGTCTACACACCCCCTGTTCAAATGCCAGACTTTTGTGTTATCAAAAATTAGACCAAGATAAGTCATTTCAAAACTTTTCCCCACCATTATTGTGACCTATAACCTGTACAACTCTTTTGAAAGAAAATAAAAAAATTTTTTCAACATAATGGAGTTGCACAAGAGTGCACACCCTCTTATAACTGCGGATGTGGCTGTGTTCAGAATGAACCAATAACGTTCAAACTCGTCACTGATGGTGTAGTGGTACACTCGCCTGACTTTGGTGCAGGCAGCGTGGGTTCAGTTCCCACTCAGTGACGGTGTGAATGTGAGTGCGAATGGTTGTCCGTGTCTATATGTGCCCTGTGACTGACTGGCGACCAGTTCAGGGTGTAGTCCGCCTTTCGCCCGAAGTCAGCTGGGATAGGCTCCAGCGTCCCGCGACCCTAACCAGGATAAGCGGTGTTGAAAATGGATGGATGGATGAACGTTCAAACTCATGTTGGCCGTAAGTCAACACACAACTGCTGCCATTTAAAGCACCTCGGATTAACCCCAAATAAACTTCAGCTATTGTAATAGGCTCATATTAATGGTGGAAAAAAGTTTCGATATATTTTTCTAGGTTCCAGTTTTTATGTCATAAAAACCTGGCATTTGAATTGGGGTGTGTTGACTTTACAGCCACTGTAAGTTCATCTGTGAAAGTCTGAAGATCATCCCAGTGGAATGATTGCCAAGCATTGTGACTCGGCCCATTAGTATTCCATGAGAGAGCATCAGGTGTACCATGGGAAATGATCCAATTTCACTTTTATGACAGAGACGTAGAGCACAACTATTCAATGCCCTTCCTTCCGCTAGACTGCTTAAGGTACATAATCAAACGGTGTATCCACTTTTTGTGACATTTTTGATTGGTGGTGTGCTGTGAGGTTTTTTTTTCCAATGCAAAGCCTCAATAAAGATTTGGAAAAACTGTCCTAGTGAACAGTAAATGCGTCTTTCTAACGTTAGGGGGCAGTAGAGAATAGGAAATACATTAAAGTACTATCAGAGTGGAATTTTACAACAAAGTTTCTTTAAACACACCACTGGAAAAAAAAGAACCATATTTCAGCACTGTAGCTGACTTTTATTTGTGTATATGAACTCAGTGAGTTTTATGTGTTCTGCGTGTGCATTAAAGTCATCGTTAATGTCAGCTTTCATAAATGGTTTCTGCGAGGAATGAAGAAAGGCAGGTTTGATCATGTGTCCACCAAAGTGCCCTCTAGTCTTCAAGCCAATGGCGGTTGAGTCATGATAGATGTCGTCTGGACACTTGTTTTTTGGTATGTTAGCAAGATGAGGCATCGCCCTTAGAGGGCCATTTGTTTCTGTGATTAGATTGCACCTCCTACCATAATCACCTCCTAAGCCCCTGCCGTCCTTGCCAGTCACCTCTGTACCTCCTCCTCCTCCTCCTCCTCCCCTTCCTCTCTCCTGGTTCCGCCACCTTTTAAAAAAAAAATATTCCAAATCAGGCCCCCTCCCCATCAGCCTGTTCAGGTTGTGCATCTTCCCTGCCATCACCATTACGGAATGTGGCCGGAGTCGGGCCCGTGAGAATGAGCGATGATGGAGAGGAAGCTGTGAAGCGTGCGGTGGCTCAGGCCAACACGGTAGCCATTATGAGGCTAAAGCACAACCTGCGTGTTTGATGACTGGGAACAACGCAGACTTGCCCTAGGATAGCCCATTAAACTCCCCCTCTTTGTCTTTCTGACTGCAGCCCAACACACACACATCCCTGATGGGCCTCGGGTGTGTTCGAGACGATCCAAAAGCCACGTCTGTCATCTTGTCTCAAAGCATAAGCTGGAGGAGGTTGCCTTGACTTCTTAATTTAACCAAGCAATTGTCACAATTGTCAAGTAAAAGTACATGGGGTAGGACCCCGATATATATATATATATATATATATATATTTTTTTTTACTTCTTCCTACTCCTATTGAACATGTCCATTAGTATCCAAGGACAAAATCTACTGCTTCCTTCTATTTTGTTTGTTTGTTAGTTTTGTGTTGTTTTCATTTTTTGTTTTGTTTTTTATTATCTTATTTTATTTTTATAACAACTAGTCTTGTGTTGAATTGTTCGTATATGTTTAATAAAGTTGAAAGTTTAGAATTTCATTCGTAATGAGAGAATGTAAAGACTTTAACAGCTTGTGCATCGTGATTAATTCCTTTTGGCTCCTTCTGTTGTACATGAGTTGGCCACTGGGTGGCAGTAGGATACACTCATGTAGACAAGAGTTTCACTCAACTACTGTGACTCAATAATCTGGAGTCGTATTAGTCTTTTTATGCAGAGGATAACGAATATATGCCTGCGAGTATTGTTATATAGTGTGTCTACATGTGTCGCTTCACTGCTTGTGTTCAAATATCCGTTCGTTAAAGCGTTTACTCGGCTTTACACGATCAGGATTTTTGGGGCCAATCACTGATCACCAATCAGCGGGTTAAAAAAAAAAACGCTGACCGATCAGTGATCCGATCACAAGATGGAGCAATGTGTCTATTGAATTGACTTGTTCATTTACTGTATATACTTGTGTACTGTATACTGAGTATCTTCAAAAGTATTCGCTAGCATTTTAGAAAAACACACACACACACAATACATTTGCTATTGTTGTTGTCGTTGCCATGGTAACGTGTGTATCCGGTGGCATTTGATTTGACAAGATAAGCCCAGTGTTGGTAAAAGACGGGATGCGGTGGTATCGGAATACAAGATTTGATTGCAGTAGTGTGACCACGCCGATGATTTTTGTTAGCGTTTCTGTCATGGTGTTTCCCCATTTTGTATTAGCATTAATTTAGCGGACATAAAGGCAAAGTTTTATTGTTGTTTGAAATACACAACCTAGTTTATTTCGAGTGCTCTGGGAGTGGCTTAAACAGCTTGAAGCTTCATTTTTTGGAAGATTTGTTCATGATGCCAAATTGCTGCTTGTTGTGAAGTGAGCTGACTTGAGTTTTCTGCCACCATCTAGCGCTGCTATCTCTCATTTTTGCTCGCAAGTCAAAGCAAAAACAAGTGTCAAGTCGGGTCACTCCTATCTCAAGGCATCACTGTAATTCTAAATTTGCAGGGAAATCCATAGGTCAAACTGTTATCACGCATGAGGTCACACAAGACCACAAGACTTCAGCATAATTGTAAGACTTCAACTTGTCGGTATTACCCTTTTTTCCTTTTTTAATCCGCAAAAGGTTGGAACAAGGCAATTGGACTCTTCTTCTTTGTCGAATTTGTTGTGTTTTTTTTCATTAAATAATCATATTTTAAAGACAGCATTGGCACATTTATGAATACTTCCGATTAAGCATGATTTACTTTCAACAGGAAATGTGACAATGGTTGATTAGGAAACGTATCTTTCAAAAATGTGGTGTTGAAGGCTGCTTGGATTATACAACTGGTTGAGTTGGAAAGAAACAAATAATTAATGTGAATCACAATAGACTAAAATAATATGATAGAATACTAAATAAACGCACTTTTTTTTTGTCCTTGGGCCAAAACCATGTCTTAAATAATAAAATGACTTTGGTATCATCTTGTGGCAACTATGCCATTATAAACCCTTTTGGGTATGTATCAATTACTCACGGATTTTGGCTATTTGAGGCAGGCTTTGCTGCTGTACACTGTATATATATATATATATATATATCTCTTTTTACCAGTTACTACTAGTATTGCTTTTACTTTACCTGTCTATTTTTCAAAATGTCTGCTGTGTGTTGCCAGCTAAGTGGAAATCAGTCAGATTCTTAGCTTGTGAGAGGCTATCAGCATTTTTATTCCCTTCAGTTGTCTTGGTCAGTGCTACCAAATTCCATCTTGACCAGCGTTACTTAAAAAAAGCTTTGCACATATTTTGTAGTCCAGGAGACTGTGATTTTGATTCAGCTGAGGATGTACTGTGCTTGCCAGGTCTTTATTAGAAAGGACTTCTCAGCCTTAAAGCAAATTTTAATTTGTACCAACATTAAGACTCTGCAGACTTGGCACATGAACCCCCAGACTCCATGGTGAGAAAAAGAAAGTACTTGTTGGAAGATAAACTCTAAAATTCAGCCACTGAGCTGAACTGAAGGAAAGAAAAGGGAGCTCTGGCAATATTTTATACGCAGCATTTGGCTTTGGAATCATAATGACAGCATTAGGAGCTAGAGGAGCGAAGGCGGTTAATTGCCCAGCCCATAACTGTGTTCCACTGATTAGAAAACCTCCTTCACTACAAATCGAAACTACAAAGTCAATGGCGTCACATTCAAATGGTCACTTCGGACCACAGAACAGAAACACATTTCCCAATTCGGCTTCGATTGCTCCTGGGATGAGTTCCTCAACATGATACTCCTACATCTGTCACCCTAACAACGAAAGGAATCGAGGTTTGTGTGAACATAGCGACAACAAAAATAGCCAATCGGGTAGAAAGATGTGCTTCGTTGGTGCTGTTGATCGTCGCAGGATGGGTTTATTGATTTGTTGTTGGGAGTGCGCATCCTTGTTTATATGCCCACTACGACCGTGACATTCTCCACGACAGCCGTCACAGGACGTCTCTGTGTTCTTCGAGGTTGAGACTGCATGTGCTAATGCAAACTACCAGTTATCACTTACCAAAACACGCGTGAGATTTTTCAAATCTAAAAAATGTGCCTTGGCTCAATAATACTTGGAAAACACTGGTATAAAACAATATCATTTTTTTTGTAATCATTGTACTTTCTCTGCGGTGTTTTTCCATTTCATGCTCACCAGCATTTATTTCAATAGGCCACGCTGAGAGTGGCAGGGCCGCGGTTCACTCAGATGGAGGGCTTGATATAACAGGCGTGTTGACACAGAACTGCGGAATTTACAATCACATCCGAAGAATATTTGGACACATCAGACTTCGAGTTCGAGGTAAGATAGGCACATTTGAAATGTGTCCGTGTGAAGGGGTATAGCTATAATATATCTAGAATACTAAATAAACACACTGGTAGTTTGGTGGTACATGCTGCTTGCTGCCTTTTGATTCCTGGACAAAGGCCCCAAATATCCAGCCACAACCAGTCGCCCCAAATGAGTGGGTTGCGTCGGGAAGGGCATCCGGCGCCACGAGTGTTCCGAACGAATCACGCGACATGCTGAAAGTCGCAACAACACCACTTGAATGAACCTTGAGGAAAATGTTGGCTGTTTTCTATAAAGAGTCAACATTTGAGCAATCTGAGAATGATAACTCACTCTGGACTTTTCGATATTATTATTGTGCCATAATATAATACATTTTTGGATTTCCTGTTGAATTTTCAAGGGTTTATTTGAGGCTAGAACATTTTCTTAGAAAACACTAAAAAATTGGAGTCTTGAATTCTGAAACTAAATTGTTTGCACCTGTGTCGGTGAGTCAACTTCCTTGAGAATTACAACCCCCTGCCAGATGGTCCTCATTGTCAACCTCCCCCCACCCCACTCCAAGCCACCTTCCCAAATGAAGAACATGAAACCAGAGAAGATGTTGGTAGTCCAGAGAAATTTAATCCGTGACCGAAAAGATGGCCAAGAGGCCGGGTCACCATCCAGCAATCGGATAATTGAGGCTATGGGTCATCCATCTACGTGAAGGAAAATGTTGAACTTTTTTAAAACAATGTCGCAGGTTCCTCATTGTATGATTGTGTGCACAATCATTGTCATGCACCCCTACTGATCCTCAAAACTTGATTTGAAGGCAATTTGTTTGTCTGGCGAATGATAGTTTTGCATAATGATCACTTGTTTATTTTCATAGCATTATGGATCGCCTTGTGTATGAAAGGCTCAAGGTGATCCATTCAAATTAAAGCAAGATTATAACATGAAAATCAAGATAATATCCCAACATCAATCACTCACTCACTCAGATACTCACTCACACAATCAGTCATATAATAAAGATTAAAAAAAAATAGGATTCATGAAAAGAACAACACTAAAATGGCAAAACAATGATTATCAAGGTCATCAAAAAAGTAAACGCAAAATGGTGAAATATTTTTGATTTACAAAAACAGCAGTAGTAAACAAAAGTTTTGAGGTCAGATTAAATGTGCTGTAGCGGGAAGGTTGCTTCCACAGTTGAGGGGTTCTGGTTCTGGTTCTGGGAGCAGTCAATAAGCCTGCAGCAAACAACCTAAGGGGTCTGCAAGTCTCATTAGGACTGTAGACAAAAGGCTCATCAACGAACATGGCAAGTGTCAACTTTTGAGCATTTTGTCTCCAGCGGGATGAACAACCCACCATTAGTGAAAATTCCCCTTCGGTATGGTGTGTGAAAAAAACAACACACTGCAAAAAATGGTCTGGCTAAGGCCATAAAGCATGACTCCTTCTTGTGACTGGCTCCAAGTCAGTCCTGAGATCATTCAGAAGCTCCAAAATTCTATTGGTGAATAGATGTCTTGATAATTTTGGTTTCTGGCATTTCAAAAATGTTGACACGAGCAAAAAAGATGATTGTTACTCACAGCGTTTGCCGGATTACACCTGCCTTTCAGACGCGATATTTAAAGATGCAACATCAGCCGCTGCATTTCGTCTCATGTTTGATCATGTTTTGCATTTTAGTAACGTCAGCCTGTTGTGTAGACAGAAAGTGGAGGTGAATACAAAGATTCTGGGATCGGCTCATCAGTGCGCCACGACACAGACTTGGACATCAGGCAGTGAAATCGATCATTAATGCTGGTGCATTAATACTGTACAGGGAGGTCGCAATAGAATATGAATTTCAATGTCGATATTTTGTCTCACCCTGCTCGTAATGTTGACTGTTGTCATGTAAGAAATCATTTGTAAGTGCTATTAAATGGTGTGACGTGTGATAGTATTTCTCAATGGATCCCAATCTCAATCCAATCTCAGGGAGAGGAATATGATTTTTGTTTTGTTTGATATCTTCTTCATGGTCTGATCATTGTGTTTTCCTTTATTCTGTATTGTGTGCAATGTCATGTTTTTTTTTTTTTTTTTACTTTGATTGATCCATTTTGAAGCAATAGTTTGGTTTTGCAGGATGAATCAGGCTTGTTGTGACTGTGGCTTGAATTTTGGGATTTGGGTTTCAGGTATTGAGCTTTCAAGAAATGTCTTTTAGCAATCGTGAGAGACACATCAATGGCTCTCTCGTGAATGCAACAAAGAAATAACAACAGAAACACAACAGACAACAACTTTTACAGCCCTGGGATCGGCGCGCTGTCTTGATATCATCATGCTTCGTTTTCATCGAAACATTGATTGATTCCAATTCTTTTGGAACAAGTCGTCATACGGTTTTATTCAGTATATCTGAAAAGCTATATTATTCCCTTCCTCAACATATTTTCTTTGCCCCCCCTGACCTCCTTTGCTCGGCTAATGAAAGCCACACACGCAGCAAAGTAATCTTAAGTAATCAGACGTTAAAGTGCAGAACAGTCAAGTGTGTGAGGCAGATCATCAGTCATGTTCAAATTAGATTGTGGAATCAGTGAAAATGAATATGCCTCACATAGGGAACACTCGGAAAAAGTTTCCCGAGCTTGGTTTTTCATCACAAGTCAATGGATGATTTTCTTTCCACAGATTCCGATTTATCACTGCAAGACCATCTCTGAAATCACACAACAGTCTGCAATGATGGCTGTTATTGTATTCTCATTCAAATATGTAAATGTGTGTGCGTGTTTTTTTTTTAAACCCCGCTTAGTTAAATCTTCCTGTACTTGACTGTAACCATTCAAGCAAGGTGACATGTATGACGACACGCAGGCAAAGGAAGCTAGTAGCCTAGATTATTTTTAGCCTCCAAGAGACGTCATCCGTCTAAAATATTGATGTACTGTACTGGAAAAACAACAACTATTTTCACACAGCTGGGGTCAGGCCCTTTTTACACGTGGAAAAGCGGGAAAGCAGCTGGTTTTGTACCACCGTGCTTGTTGTTGTGTCTTCCTGACTCTGTTTTCAAATGTGCAATGCTTTTCCAAAGACATCAAGTGGTCCATAATGGAACACTATTACAGCCCTCATTTGGAATCATAAATAACAGATGTCATGGCGTTAGCAGCAGACTCAATTATTCATCAGCCGGGATGTCTTGAAAATGGACCTGACGATGCACGGGTTTAATTTTAGCTGGCTATAATTTCTACTGTAAATGGGAGGTTTCCAAACAGCCAAACCTCATTAGGAAGCGCCACCGTGACTCACCGTGCAAAGAGAGAGAGTGAAATCAAATGCTGCTGTGTTTCAATTGAACTGTCGGAGGCTACCTGCTGCTGCCGAGTGCCAATCAACGGTGGCCTTTGAGAGCAAAATCTTATTTTCATTTTCACGTTAGCTTTCCTCAACGGGGAGGGGAGACAATCACAGGATTTGAAGTAGGTACCCGGTCGTAACGACACGACACATTGTAGCTGACAGATTGAAAATGAATGTTGCATTTCCCAGGACAACTGTGCATTGTGTATGCATGTGTTGTAGTTTAATAAAGATTCAGGCGTCAACTCGTCGTATCAAGTGTTTAAGGTCCCGTGCCATCCAAGTACAATTAGTTCTACTGTTTATGAATAACAGGTCAAAATTAGTCTGTGACCTTAAGTTTAACATCTTTCTTGTCGATGAAACACCAAACCGCTTGCAAAATGGGTGAATTTGAAACCGCCGTCGTCGTCGTGACGTGGTTTTTGTCAATTACGTCAAGGTTCGTACACTCGGCCCACGACATATCGCAAACGGCCAACCGGAGCGAAGGTGTTTTCCATATTTCAATTGAGATCAGCGATACGATCAGAGCAAAAGCTTATTTACGGTACATATTAATGAGAAATTCATCCGGCTCGACTGCCTGGCGAAAAAGACCGACAAGAATAATTGAAACATAGCTTCCTGTGCATTTTCAACCCAAATGCTAAAAAATGTCAAGGAAATTGATGGTATGGGACCTTTAATTTAGAAAAAAAAAAAACGACACGTGTTATCGCTACATTGTGGTCAATAGGATTCTTTTTTGGAACTCTTAAAATAAAAATCTGAAAATAACCGCTGAATAGAAGCCAACTTATGTGGGATTTTGAAGTTATTTGTAGTTGCATTGGCTTGGGAAATGTGATTGCCTCATGTTTACTGATCAAACTGTTTTTTTTTTTTCCCAAGACCTCATGTTGTACCACCAAAGAATCTTTATTGTGTTCAAAACAATATGTGTGTTCAGTACAATCAACAATTCACATTTAACAGTTTGATTTTGTACTCATATAAGTCATACAATTGAATGACTTCATATTATTGTACGAACAAATGATCGGTGATGCTTTACATGAGTTTACAAAAGGTTACACCACATCCAGGCTGGGCAAACATTCCCCATTGCCAAGTGATAGCTGCAGTCCGGCTGTCAGACTAAATGGAAGTATCATAACAAAATGAAAAGGTAAGCAGAGCTGCAAGATGAGCGAAGATTAGCATGAGCTAACGGCATTCGCTTCTGATAACTGCCACATGCAGTCGTACCTTGTCTTAAAAGTGCTGTCGCCTGATTATTTTCCCATTTCTTCACAGTCTCTCTTATCATGTTTTTAAAACATCAGATTTTACAAAAGGGTGCTATTTACACATTTGAATAATCAGCCAAAGCAGGCAAACTGACAGTATGCCGAATTTATTTGAAAGAAGACTGCAGTTCGACTTGGCGACTCGCTGGAGAATACGAGCGATCCATCGCTCTCAAGGCTCTGGCACGTTGAAAGCCAGCAAAAACAGATACATTTCATCTTCCCCAGTGGCGCATGCCACCACACTCATTTCCATTGTGCTCACACATGTGTGAAATTAAAGCTATCAGGACCTCACATTTGACTGAGAATGCTATTACTCCAATAAAACATTTCAACGGAGGAAGTATCGCTGAGAACACATTTTCGTGCTTTGGTGGCCTGCGAGTGACGAGGGCAATAGCGACAACATGATGCATCCACGTGGACGGCAGGTGGTGTCAACAGATAGAAATGCACGATTGTGTGTTTATGCGCGTGTGTTCCCACGTACGCAGGCTGGAATATCCACACGCGTGTGTCTCCATATTCATTAGAAGAGCAAAGGAAAAATCCGATCATGATTGTCACTTGAGATTAAGGAGATTGACCTTCGAATGACTCGAAATGGAGGCGAGAACAAGCGGAAGAGGTGAAAAAGAAAGACAGGAATGTCTCCAGCAGAGAGAAAGGTGTCATTTCCATCCAATGTGGCTCCATCTCCAGGCAAGCCTGCTCTGCGTTTGGGCAGGTGTAGCACAAGCTGTCCTTTTGGCACGTGAAGAACAGGCTGGACGTCCTGACAAATATTGTGACGCACATTTTTCGTATCAGAGGAAAATTAAACAAAAAGATACTCAATAAAGACGGGGAAATATCCACATGGCTCTACTTGTGAATTTAAAACAGTTTCTATCTGAGTTAGAAGAGTCGTCTTGGAACTCAATGGACAAAGGAATCCTATTGGACCATATCATTTCATCACATCATATGCAATCTTGTGTTATAATATGAGTGATCTCTGTACAGTGGCGCCCTGAGCTACGAGTGACCCGACTTCCACATTTCTTCTTTTTTTTGCTTCGACTTGCTCGCTGTGGGTCTCGGCAGTGAACTCACAACGAGCAGCGGATTTGGCAAACTGTGAACATTTCATCAAAAAAAAAGGAGGCCAAAACAAAGACAATTACATATTCTGGAGTTAAAACAACCTCATAGCTGGGGCTGAATACAGCCTGTTTAGCTTAATGCTAACAACCAATGCAAAATGCCATAGCATTGGTGTCACAGTGTTATCAGAAATTCAGAATCATCTTTATTTGCCAAGTATGTCCAAAAAAAAACCACACAAGGAATTCGTCTCCGGTAGTTGGAGCCGCTCGAGTACGACAACAGACTGTCAATTGAGAAAAAAAGGGTTGCTAGTTATCTGGTAATGCCGGTACAAATGATGATGATGATTATTATTATTATTTTTTCAATTCTCCAAGGCTTTATCTTGACCACATGCAGGAAACACAACACTGTATCGATAGGATCGATGACGGTTGGATAAAGAAATACTCTTTGACCGGGTATGACGAAAACTTTCATTTTCAGACGCCGTCATTTACTGACTTGTTTTTAACACTTTAAAAACAAGTCAGTATATTACCTGACTCAAGTGTCCTGTTTTTATTTGATTTATTTTTTGTTGCCAAGATGAGGTTAAACAATATGATTCAATACTAATTGGTTCAAGTGAAACAATTCAGATGTTATTTGTATTATTGCTTTTAATGTCCAGTGTTGTAAATGTAAATATTCAATCCATTAAAGGTAGGTGGAAATAGAAATGGACCCTTTCGCCCACAGTATAAATCCAATCTAAGAATTCGAATGGTTTATTAAAAACAATAACTGTCAGCAAAGATGCATTTGCAATTAGCGCTGCAAGCGTCACGAGAAGATCCAAGTGCTGTTAATTATCATTCTTATCCTGCATCAAACTACAACTGCCTCTGGATAGTAATTACTTGACACGAGTGATTGATTACACATGTGATTATTTTGCTGCTGTGCACTCACATTTATTTTCTGAAGGTGAATGCACATGCACGCCTTTTTGTTCCAACTCAACAGAAGTCAATGAGCAAAACTGCTGGTCCAGTGACCTATCATATCATCGCATGGGAGCGCCATGCCTCTAGCATATCCGGATTAATTGAGAGCTCAAGTGATTTCCGTCTCCCCACGAAATATGGCAGAGAGTGACGGGGAAAAGTAGGACGTAAAGGGCTTACCGAAAGACAGAAAAAAGGTGGAGATCAAAGAAACAAGGTGCAGAGGGGACGAGGAGCGAAATGAGGACGGCAAAGGTGCGCAGGGGAAGGAGATCCCGCTGTATTGCTCATCCCGCTGGCGCTGACATTATCGGTGAGACAGACATCCGCGAGGGCGACTTTGTGACAGCAGAGCATGGAGGAAAAAGGTGGAATAAGGATGAATCAAATGTAGCATCTGACACTCTTCACACCTGACATTTACTTGCATTGCCTCGCAAATAGAGTTCAGAACAGACCACTCGGCCTCCATTTGCTGCAAGAATCTCAGAGTTAATGCTTAAGCTTCAAAAAAAAAAGTCAGTTGGAGCCTGGGATTAAAAAGGAATAAAGTGGTTATTATTTTTGGAAAAATATGACGTTGTTGTATTTAGTTGATTTCATTCAGCATAAATTCAGAGTTGTACAGAAAACAACACACGACGGCCTGGTGGTGTTGTCAATTCATTTAATGAGCTGTCTAAATTTACATCACATCTGTTTTTGAATCAATGTAGCGGTTGAAAGGTAAATAATGGCCCGCGTACCGTCACTCCTGGAGCAATTTACCTCACCCAATAAGATTTTTTTTTCAAATGGCACTTCACTCATTCAAACTACGGCAGACGAGAAGAAGGCAAAAAGGATCATTCAAGCCATTCTCGCCTGTTTTCTCAATCGCTTGGCCAAATGACACAGAAGGGCTTGTTTATTTGCGGTGCCAACGGCGAACGCACCGGCTTTTACCACCCAAAAGAACACGGACTAAACCTCAATCAAAATACGGTTTTGATGTCAACAGGTGGATTTCAAATGTCCGTGTAAACCTAGCCATTCGTTTTGGAGAATAAGATTGAGAACATGAACTTTAAGTGCCTTGGCATGCTTGGTGAACTACCTCTGAGCTAACAAAGGATGGTCTCCCTTCACTACCTAAATTGCTCATGTGGAAAACCTGACCGCTTTCCCACAAGTGTGAGTGTCCATTATCGAAAATTGCATCATTATGAAACCAGCGCTGACAGAAAGTTATTACAATTAATGAGAATGGACCTCATTAAACATGACCAAGACATCGCCAACATGCTGACCCCAAATCAAACCAATCACACAACCCCCTATTGTAAACAGCAGCGGTCCATCCCTCAAGTCAGCTCGCCCAGGTCTGCAACATCAGCATTATGGAGCGGGTCTGTGCGGAAAAGCTTACTGGAGCGCACATTATGTCATCATCATTAAAACTCAGCCAAGCAAAACTTTATCACACACCATGCAATTACACCACATGACAAACTGGTCTCGGATATGCATTTCCCTTAAGGCGTCTGCACCGCAGGCACGATATCATTCTCAACTGCCACAAGGTCAGATGACTCCTAGCAAGAAATTCAGTCCATAAAAAAGACAGAAATCAACTTGACACCTGCCGTTTATAGCGTCCACCTGGCATTGATGCTTTTCCATTGGCAAAAGCAGGTGCTACCGAGTACAAAAATGTCCGACCAATTTCGTCTAATGAAAGTCAGTTTAGTGCTGACGTGTCCTGTGAAACGCCATAGACGGGCTACTTGAAATTGTCATAGATGTTATGGTAAACCTTCACCCAAGTGCCGCTTTAACACACACACAGCAGCAACACTTACAAAACTACTCACCGTTGTATAGTCTCTCTGCTCTGTGGGACCAAGGACTACTACTGGAGTTTAGTTGGGGACCCTCTCTGCCTTTGCTTCTTCTTTGCTCTTCTTCTTCTATTACTCTGCACGTCTTCCAGTCGACTTTAGTGCTGCACGACGTAGTTCTACACTGAACTCTACTCGTCTATGAATAGCGTAATTCTAGTTTCTAGTTTTTTTTGGGTTTTTTTTAAATGGTCATTGTTGACTATTCAAATGATTGGCAATCACATTCTACATATTTGTAAAAACAAGCATAAAGCAGTTTACATGTTTTTGCGTAGAACCTGGCTGTGGGCTTCTGTATGTGATCTCGCCGCACACAGCGAAATTCTGATTGCACGGATAAAACCCTTTCAATAATGTATGGCGTATCGAGTCAAACCCAATGGCGGCCGAGCTTCCAGGTGCAGCAAAGCGAAGCCGTGCTGGGCTGAGTGAAATAATGACTACAACAGAACATGTAATATTGAAGAGAAACGTGTGTGCCATCGATTTGATAAATTTCATCCAAATACTAAATGTTTAAACACATTTTTAGTTGAGTGTGTGTGCGTGTGTTAGTATGATTTCATCTCGAATCCAATGATTTGCTTCATTGACCCCTGACACATGATTGGTTAAAGATGGTGGGCTGATGGTTGTTACATGTAATTCCCCTCCAATCACAAGCTTTTGGGTCTCCGTGGCCACACTAAGGTAGCTTCCGTGGTAAGACTTCCCTGCAAACCTTCCCCATTACGTATAATTTGAACTATTAGTCAGAGAGTGCCATCTGGGTCCTCTTAATTATCCTCTTATGTCGCTAGCTTCTCCTTGCCTTGCACTTCCTATCTTTTCCTTTCCACCTCATTTTCAAACAAACCCAGTGCTCACCAGCGGAGAGGATCAGAGGACAGATAAACGTAGGGAGTGTTGACGAGAGAGATACTAAAAGATTAAAAAAAAAAAAAAAAAAAAAAAAAAGGTTTTATGAGAAATCATTTTTTAAACTTTCAACTCGTTTCCCCTGACTGCTTGCTCTGTTTGAGTATAGCTTTTAGATACTAGTTCATCGGCGAGTGCGATTTCCATAATCGAGGCCACGACAGCATGCGTACTGTAAAAGCCCCTACAAAATGATTGCGTACATTAACATCATTTGAACATCTGTGTTAAACTCTCCTGGTACAGTTGATGAATTATTATGAGCACGCCACGAAACTTCAGCATAGCTCCATTTGGCACGTGGGCAAAATACCAGATAACAATAACTCGTTGAAAATCAAAATGTTCAGAAGTTGCGAGAAGTGTCAGTTGTCTTGAAGACAGCTTGTGTTCTCTCCCTGAATGTCAAATTGTTCGTTTTACAGCTAAATTGATCAGAAAGCTCGCTGGTGCTGTCGGTCAGCTGGGAATGGAACCGATACTGATATTGCCCAATTTTCCAGACACGTTGGCGAGCCGTCTCAGCGTGTTGCTCTTTTGCTAAATCACACGTATGCACACTGACAGCTTGTCGTACTTCACACACGAAGCACACGGCAGAGAGGTCCCTGTCCTCACTTCTGTCAGTCTCAAAAAGCGGAGATTTCTGTTCTCCTTTTATGCAGTCAACAAGGAGACGTTAGTAGTTTTGTACCACCCTCTTAAACACACTCGTACAATTCATTCCTTGGGTTGAATTATTGCCAGTGGTTCTCAAACTTTTACCACCAAGTACCACCAAAAAAAAAACTCAACTCTCCAAGTACCAAAATCATCGTTAAAATACAGTAACAGTAACAATAGGCCGAAATGTTCATCACAAAATAGAACAGTTTTTATCCCTAAAAAGTTGATTTAATAATAATGTAAGCCACTGTTTGAACATGAATACTTCACTTCAATATTTGAAAATAAAAAAGAACTCGACCTCAATAATGAATTCAGTAAAAATGTATTGCACATAAAAGTTGAATAAAAATTGCACCCAAATAAATGTTTAAAACAAACAGTTCTTAAAGATTTGATACAAATGTATCGAACTTAAAAGTGAAATAGTTTCAGTTGTTTCTGTGTCCACTATGAGCAGCGTATGTTCTTTAGGGACATTTACCATGCATGTATTGTCGCCTCTCACAATACACACCGTGATCGCATAATCCCAGTGTGCTTTTGTCTTTTCCCGTGAGGGGACACTTGTGACGGGTCCGTGCCATCTCCCGTGTCAGAGCTGCTGACATTACCTCAGAATACTGCACAAGTGAGGCTTTTCTTGTTTCACAGGAGCAGACCAAAACAATTCCAACTTAGCTTTGGACCATGACAGTATGACAGCGAGTAGCAACCTCATACTTCTTTTTTCTTCTTACTTTGTGGGGGAATAAAAACACAGCTCAGGTGGTTCACACGTTTTCCGTGGTTTGGTTTTAGAGCATTCCAGTCGCCATTCCATCTCCTCCTTACTGACAGATTCGGCACTATTCTAACTTTGTGGGAACTCTGACCTCACTACTAGTGGTACACAAAAGAGTAACTGAAATAAATGTTCAAACTGTGCATAATATTGCAGTAGCATGTACATCGTTTTAACCAAGTTCAGTATATTTGTCAACTATGGTTTAGTTTACTATTTTTTATTTATAGTTTTACGTCGGTCTATTTCAATATAATTATTACGTGAGTATTTTCAATTTCCCATTAAGAGCAGTGTTAATTTTCAAGCTGTGGATAATGTTGAAGTGGCTTACAATAATTTTATTTTGTAATTACGTTAAACATGAGCAGTAGTGTCGTCCTCACTTCTCCGTTATTATAGAGTAAGCATGACCACATCAGGTCAGCATGAGAGTAAGCTAGCAAATTTAGCAAACTGACTTCACAATGACAGAGTGAACTATGACGAATTTGACACAACCGGAAGTTGCTGGTTTTTTTTAACTTTATTGAATCACCAAAGTTCTGCGAGCATAGCGCCCAAGCTGCGAGGTGATGTAAGCCAGCTGGAACGGCCCCATGCAGCGCCCCACCGTGGTCCAATCGATCGCACTGAAGAGGAGATAATGCATGGTAAACTATGAGCGAGAGTCAACGGGTAAAGATTTGTGCGCTCCAGAGCGGAGGTGCGTCACAAAATCAGGCAATAGACTCATACACATAATGAACCATATACCATAATTTCTTGTGTATAATGCACACCCGTGTATAATGCTCACCCCCAAAGTTGACCTCAAAATTCTGGAAAACCTTTAAACCTATGTATAATGCATTTTTACAATGCATGATTTTGCTTCTACCCATATGATCAAAACACATTATCTGTATTTTGTTACTTTTTTCAAAGAATTATTCTGAAGTTAAGCACTTTATTTGATACATAATGCTTTATTTTTATTTACTTGCTCTTATTTTGAAATTCACAGCCCTACTTTTATTTAGTAAATGAGAAAACACACAGTTGTGCTCATATGTTTGATTACCCAGGCAGAATTTGTAAGATGTGTACAATTCTTTAACATTTTATTTTATTTTAATTGGATTCAAATTAAACTGTCAAGCATTTCAGAAAAGCATTATCTTTAAACAAAACATCAAGAAATTAATGATGGTTGTTGTTCAGTCATCAGTCGTATTTAAAAAAAAAAACAATATTTCACAAATTCTGCCTGGGTATGTAAACCTATGAGCACAACTGTACATACATGCAGTCATATGTACCCCTGTCCTATTGGCATGAAAGTGTAGGCTACATCTTTTTCATTACCACTAGGTGGCATACTAGAATGAACGTGTAAAACCTTTTCATAACCTCTAGGGGGTGGTGGCATATTGGAATGAAAGTGTGCAGCTTTTTCATAAGCAGTATACATTTATAAAATCTGAGCCTTTTTCATTTTCTCCTATAGCTATGCATAATGCGCACTATTGACTTGCGACAATTTTTTGGGGGAAAAAAATGTGCATTATACATGAGAAATTACAGTACTTTTTATGTTGCTCGTATAAAAATAGTATTTCAAATTGTATTTTATTATCGATATTTTCTTTTTTTTTTTGCCCTTCGAAGAACGTAATGTGGTGACGACCGTCAGTGGTGAGGTGGTGCCCTAGCACCCCCTATTGCCCAGCCGCCCTCAGTTGTTTTGATTATAACATAAACGTGATATGTTAGTATTGAAGGATGGGTGATTGGTGGAAGAAGTAAAGACAATACAACTGTGAATGTGACAAATTGAGTGAACATGCTGTGTCTGGCAACAGTGAAGGAAGGTTGAGAGTTGGCTGGCCGTGCAGCTCGGCGAGCTCTCCTTCTGGGATGCTGTACAGCTGATTAAAATGAAGAGTGCGGTTGTGCGGGCCAGCTGAGAGAGGAGAGTGCCATAACACAAGGCTCGGGTTTTAGGGGCTATGTTTCAATCACTGCCGCTGGCTTGAGCAAATTGCCAAATCCAAGAGCTGTTATTTGGTGATGTGTGGGAGATTCTGGGGCTCTAACGCCATATGTATACATTTTATATAGTATACAAACGTCATGTAAAAGCATCTCTTCAGCAGGGTCTTCACAACAAAGCTATGACTGATTTTATGTTTTCTTGCAAATTCTCACCAACAAGTGCTCGTAAATCCTGCTTATAATCTGAAAAAAAAAAGTTTCGTTTTTTTTCAATAATTGCTTTCACCTGTGGTAATAAACCAATCTCATGGGAAGTTGCAAGCATCTGGCAGCGGCTCTTCATTCAGTAATAGCCAACAGAAGGACAGAAGACTAAAAAAATATGTTAATAGATGAGAACATTGAATAGCCTTGGAAGGAAGGTCATGGCTTGTTGGCATGGCTGTTTGAACAGCTATTATTTATTTTATGTACCTATGTTATGTTTTCGTATACTGACAGAAATAAATGACATTCAATTCAATCATACTCCATAAACCAAATGCACTATAAGTCTGCTCTTTGTCATGGGATAGGTCTACAGCCAACGCACTCACCTCCACACACACACACACACACAAATACACTTTTACTTATTGTATTGGTAATGTTATTCAATATTATTCAGACAAGATGGCAAAACACAAGAAACCAGAAGAAAAACAAAGAAATGACGTTATCAGCTGAACTGGAAGAATCAAGAGCTCAGGTCAAGGTGGTGTAATGTGTCATTTGGAAAATGTATAGTGGAAGTCTATGGCACAATTACTGCATACATATATACCTGTATATGCACATAGCATCTCACACAGTCAATATCTAGTGAATGTGGATGAAACTCCAAAATTCCCCCAAATATCAAAATCCTATTTTATGTGAAAGCAGGCAGCAATTATCTTAACAAATCTCTCAAGGATTCACTACACAATCTCTACATTCGGATACACTATGCAGAGGCTTTGTTGCTGCTCCCCACATCAAGTTTATTGTAATAGGAATTGCAATAGCAACAGTCCTCGCCTCTTGTGCTTCATCAGGATGCGTTCACCACGACATGAAGGGAAAGAGCAGCCCTATAGATCATATTAGCTGAATACACTGAAGCTGATTAGAGAAAACGAGTTGACGTGCCAAAGCTTCTTTTTCCTAATCCCACGATTAGTCAAATAACAGGAGGCCTGTTTTTCCTGCTCACTCGCTCAAACACACAAAGACAAAACAAGAGTTTTGGCTGAGTTCTGAAACCGGAACTGGTATCTACACTCTCTCAGAACAGTCCCTTGGCCACAGTAGTTACAGTCCTCATGTGAGAGCCAAAGTCTTGATGCCAGACAAGCTTTTCTTGAGTGTGCTGGGTTTAGGTAGCCAACAAGAGAGCTGGAGAGTGTGTCCCTGAGCTGGACTGAAGATTAACCTACTGGCACAACTGAACAACTTTCAGACTGTTTCTTTTGGGCACTTTCTCTCTGAGAAGATTAACTTTTTTTTTCCACATTTACCCAGAAACAAGCACAGAAAGAAAACCAACATGTAACATAAACATGTACACACTTTCTAGACTTTTTTAAGGATAAATGCTGAAAACGTGCAATCATCAGAGGGGATATAAATCAATGAGGTGCAGGGATACATTTAAGTCTCCGGAGATTTTTCACCAGCACATTGTGTATTTAATAAGGGCACACCGCTAAAGTTTTATAAAGTCTGACTTTACTACCAACGTGGGGACAGTGGCTTCATGGGGGCTTTAGAGCACCTTGTTGTTGCGCCGTGGAAAAGCCTTGCTTCACGATTTTGAATCCTCATTTTAGAACCCCTGCAATTTTTGTATTTATTTTTTACTCATTCAAATTTGGCAGAATTTTCTGTGGAGTGTCACATTTAGAAGACACATTTATTTTTACTTTACAGAGACCAAGTATGAAAGTGTATCTGACAGATAATTCATTCCTTCAGTCATGCTTCCGAGACAACAAAGATATATCTGATCAACATATCTAACTGACACACAAAATCACACACACACACAAGATAAAAGCGAACCGAAGCAGAGAAAATGGAAAATGCAATTATGCATGTGTCCTGGACCCCTTGAAACTCACGCAAAAGACCACTGAATATAATTCATTTGCAAACGAGTTGAGCAGGATGTAAAGCCCAATTCACCGTGGACACTGACCACGAAAAGACCCCTTTTTACTCCAATCCTTCACGCAGACAAAAAGCTGCCGCATCTTCACCCCATGTGACAATTGCAGCTTTGAATCTTCATCTGGGGCAGAGGCACCCCGGCTAAAAAACAAACACTCTCCATGAATGAATATACATGTTTGCTTTTTACTGAATGCTCTTTCAAAGAAACTCTGTCAAAGAGGGCACGGCAACATACGGCCAAGTAAGTTATTGTCGGCTACTCTCTTGACATCAGAAGAAGATTTTGGAGTGCATTTTAATTTATTCGGGTTCCCCCCCAATGCAACGCAGTGGAGCGTGAATGAGGCCTTTTCATAAGCCTCACACTGGTGTGAAATGAGGTGAAAATCATCCGACTTGGAAGAGCCAGCATTGCGGGAAGTCCTCCTCCAATGTCTGGAGGTTTGCTGAGGTGACGCAAACAAATCCGTCTTTGAAAGGAGTCAAGGGTGAATTGAACGCACCAGGAAGCAAACATACATGCAGAGTTCTCTCTCTGCCATGTTCTTTTTTTCACAGATTCACATCACGTTACCTTCCTTGTGGGCCTTGGAACTGCCAAGCGAAACAACAACATGCTACAGAGACACTCAACTACAGTGGTGCCATGAGATATGTGAGAGTCGACTTAGAATTTTTTTTTTTGCTTTGACATGCGAGTGCTCTATGATGGCAGGTGACTCAACTCACTAAACAACAAGCGTCAGTTTGGCAGATATCATTCGAAATTAGAAACACATGTAGACAGATACTGTAATATAACAATACTCACAGGCATATTTACTTTTTCCTCTGCGAAGAATGACTAATATTATTGCCGTACTGAGAACCCGAGAGAGTTGTGTTTGCTGTCCAGTATTTCCGTATGTCTGTCTTACAATGCCCCCAGGTGGCCAAAAGAGAGTGCTTTCAAGTTTTTTCATTAAAAAAAAAATACTTTTTTTCCATGTTTTCTTTTCGGGGCGGGGGCCTGTCAGGGATTCGTGGCATTTGTGTTCCTTTTAATGGCGAGAGATGATTTTGAGTTTTGAACATGGACACGGAACGACTTCAAACTCGAAACAAGGCACCGTATACAGTGAACACCAGTAAATGGATTTTCACAATAAATAAGAATTATGACACCGAGTGTCTTCTCAATAACATACTAAACGACAGATCTCAACGACATCTACGTCTGCGGCAGAAAGCCGTCTCGTTTGATAGCATCTGAGTGCTGCATATTTATCAAAGTGACAGCAGGATGCAGGGGATCCAACATCACCACTTAATCACTAATGGCTTACACAGCCACGGATCATTATCCCTCACAGCATAGCACAGCACAAGTGTGCACTGTGCATGCACACAATGCCGCATGGCCAAACCCCCCAGCAGCCCCAGCACTACACCGGATCCACTCCAGTGTGAACTGTGTAGGAGGCTGATTAGTTCTCTTCCAGGAGTGTTTCTTGAGTTTCACTTCACAAATATTCATAAGGGCCACTTCTTTTTTAAGTGTTCTAGTTTGAATTTAGTGGCCCTTCTGGAAACTTTCATTGTGGGCCTCCAGGATGCCGTCAGTGCCTGGTGATTGTAAAAAGAGAATAACATTTAGAATAATGTTTCAAAATATCCTCATGGCACCTGCGGGAGTGCTCTAGGACTGATTGTCAACCAGGGTGCCGTGAGTGATCATCCCCGGTGCCGCGAGAAATGATCCAATTTCACTTAATTTGTCTGGAAATTATTATCTATTAATGACAAATTCATCTTTTTCATCTATCTCTGCCAGTGATTTATTGTAATAGGCAGAACAATTAAATGTTCTTCCATTAGCTGACAGACGGTACAATAAATGCGTGAATCCACCAGTTACCATTGGTTCTAAATGCTGCTGCTTGCCTCTTAACTGGAGCACACAAGTGTTAAGATTCGGCTATTTGTCTTCAAATCTCAAAATGGTCTGCCAGTACCTCAGGTCATCTAACCAGAAGCTCGAAGTGGAAGCTTTGAACTTTTTCCATTGGTGATGAAGGTCTTCCAAATGGAACAGCATTCATCACACCCATTCCTAATGTCCTTCACCAATATAGCCGAGCTGACAAACGTCAAACTTGGACTGGCTTGAACTTAAACAATCTTTAGCCACTGCGCAAACTTCTTATCGGTGAAGAACCAGTGGCTTGGTGTTAAATATATTGTAGAAGTTATCATTTATTTGCTTAGCTTGCATGAGTATTATGGACGATTTTGAGAAAGGAAGATGTCTCGCCTTCAAGAAGATGACTCAGCAGGAATCATCAGAGAGAAGGACGTGGCCGGGACGTGGCAGGTGTTGGTCCCATGTCTTCACCTTGAAACCCTACCCTTAGTGTGTTGTGTCTCGTAGCTTAGTACGTTATGTCTTGTAAAACCTCCCTATTCCAAATAAATACAGCAGCGACGGGAGAGATTGTTTAGAGCGTACTGAGAGGCTGTAATCTGAACAATCTCCCATACGCCCTCCTCATGAGAAAAAGAAACAAGCGTCTTCATTCCTTTTGTGTCTATTTTTTATAATGTTGGGTAAGATAAATCCAACGCTTGGTAATGAGCAGTTCCCCCAAAAACCAACAACACTAGATAACCTTGTTGTTTCCAAGGGGACAACAGGTTTTCTCTATCTGCCCTTCATGAAAGAAATGCACAACTGAGATTCATGAGCAAATAATAGAGCAACTTAGCATATTCATACAGTCACAAATGAGGAGATAACAATTATTTTCAGCCAGTCCTATGCTAAACTAGCTTTAGAGTCCATTTTTAATTTCCACACGAAGTCTTATAACCATAGTATGAAAAATGGTTTGCTGTAAAGTACGTGTTTTAACAAAGCGAGGTGTAGGAAATGGGACATTAAACATGCTGTGATTTGTGTATTGCCGCAACAGTTGGTCAAGGCACATTTGGCAATTTGACTGAAAATATACCACAGCGCTGAGATTTGACATATTGGGTTAATGAAAATAGAAGACGAGCAGTGATCCATCTGGTACTTCAGGCAAAAAACAAAAAAAAAAGTAGAGATGGTTTAATTGTTCGGCCAATTAAAATTCAGAGGGACAGAGGGAGAGATCAGAAAAGAGAGCGACAGCACAGCACGACGAGAGCCCCTGTGAAGAGAGTGTGATTTCACAGGCCAAGTGTGAACGGTTAACAAGGCTGAGTGCCTGAGGTGAGAGAGGAATCGTCTGGTGGAGGGAAGGCTTGCGAGTCCACTGGCTGGAAAGTGGAGGAGGATCTGGGCTGAGGAGTGGAGCAGGGTACCAAGCGAGGACACCATATTATTTTGGAAGATGCACGTTCATACTATTGCGCACAATAAGTGTTCGGTGCTGTGTAGGGCCGACATGACATTTGCCTCTTACACGCATATAAAAAACTTTAATAGTCTCCAAAAAGACGGACACCAAAAAAAAAACAACCTCTTACACAACCCAAAACGTTCTATTTAGCAAAAACCTTTTGAGGTGTGAGAGAGGTCCTTTCCTGAGTGTGAGAGGTTTTTGGTGTCCATTAGTTTGTTTTTGTGTGTGTGAGAGTCTTTTTGTTGAGCGTGAGAGGTTTTTGATGGTTTTTTCTTAGTGAGTGTGAGAGAACCTTTCGGTGAGTGAGAGTTTTTGGGTGTGAGTGAGAGGTGTTTGTTTTTGGGTGGAACGTACGCGTGTGAGTTTTTTTTTTTTGGCGAGTGTGTGTGAAATAGGTAGGGAATATATGTAGCGAATTTGTAGAAATCTGCATTAAAACCAGCGAGGCCACGTACATAAATGATGCTTCTACAATGAGAATCGCTCAGTCGAGTGTTGTTTTTTTTTTTGGGGGGGTCGTCTGCTTGAAAAAAAAAAAACTGATCTCGTGCAGAAGCGCCCATGAGAATCGGGCCGAGGTGAGTAAAATGGTGTCAAAAGAAGATGAGTGTTTTTGCAGCAAAGACACAAAGGAAAAAGTGACAATGGCTAAGGGACATTGGACAAGTGCGAAGTAACAGCCGAGCCCTGATTGGTTCTTCCCAAACGATCTCGGAGGAAACATCATGAAAAAAGCCCCGCTGATTGTGACTGTGTTTCGTCGTACCGCGGGGCACCGCAACGCTGGAACCTTCCAGCTTCCGCAGCACTTTTCCACTGAGACTGTCGGCGCTAATTCAATTACGCAGGCACTTTGTCGGAGCGCTGCATTACGTATTTGTATGCAAATGAACTTGTGCACCTAACCTATGAATAGTAAACCATTAGATTTGCATGTTAGAGCACAGAGAAGGGTTCCAATATTATAAGCTAATGAATTTGATTATGGCGAGTATGTTTTAACTCACGCTGAATATTTCATGGCGTAAGCCACGCACAGGGAGGAATGCTATTCATATTTTAAACGACAAATTCAAACATCTTGTACAGTTTTCGTCAATATGTCTGTTTGGTCAGTTAGGCGTTACCGTTACTATACATTTGATTCCAGTGGATGGCACGCCCAGCAAACCGAGACCTTTGAAAAAGATTACGTGTCTTGAGTTTCTGAAAAAACGATTCAGGATTTGGAGAGACATGAAGAAACAATAAGAAACATTTTAACAAAGAAAAAAAAAATGCAGTACACAGAAAGACTAAAAATGAAAGGAATATTGCACTTTAAAATATATAGTGATTGCATCATTAATGTGAATGTAAAGAATGTAACAGTTTTTGCCATAGTTTATGCTTAAATCCAATGGCCATTGTGCTGCTGCTTCTGGTGTGTGCATCTCGGCCACCTGGGGGCAGTATAAAACAGACATATGGAAATACATGGAGCCGGTCAAAACTCTTGAAACCGCCGAAATAATAGTCAATCTCCGCAGAGGATAAAGACTACACGTGTTGCTCCACCATTTGTATTCCAATATCTGTTGCTTAAAGGGTTATAAGCAAATACGGAAGCTATTTGCTAACCCATCTACGGATTTTTGCATTGTTTCTTAGCATTAAGCTAAACAGACTATTTACAAAGCCTAAGTTATACAGTATGGTTGTTGCATATGTAATTCTCGTTGTTTTATATTTAGTTTAACAACAGCTTGAAGCCTTTTTTTTTTTTTTAGAATTGTTTACTATCTGCCAAATTGCTGCTTGAGTTCAGTTCAGTTCAGTTCACTGCCACCACACAGCGCTCATATCATTTTCAATTTTTGCTCGTAAGTCAAAGCAAAAAATCGTCCAAACGACGGCTGGGGCCACTTTTATGTCAAGAAACGACTGTACTTCATTGTAAAAAGATGACTCGGATCATTTTCAGGTCAGATTAGATTACGCAGTCTTGTTGTCCTTCTTTATTTCCCACTGTTGGCTTTGTCTAAGCCTTCCCCTCGTCGTCCTCAGTCCCTCTAAACATTCTCCCCAGGACCCCCCAGTTTCTATTTTGGCTGTGATGAGCCGACCTTTTCTCTCCCGTCTATCCATTGCAGAGCTCGAGCTCTCATCAAACATGACCTCCGCAGCATGGCCTCTTGCTTTTCTCTCCCACTCTCGTCTGACTTTCTCCTCTCTCCTCTGTATGTCCTTCCCCTGCTCGCCTTTGTTCTCCTTGACATGGAGTGAGAGGGACAGAGGGGTTGGAACCGGCAGCAGCGGGGGCTGCTGAGTAAAGACTTTGATCATGGAAAAAGCCAAGAAAGGTTGCTGACACATTGATATGGCTCATCCCTGGTAGCCTTAAGATGGGAACTGTAGTTTACTTGTTAAATACAAACAGTGGACAGCATCAACAGACGAGGGGGTGTGTTCAGATGAAATCACTAATTAATACAGTACGTGGAGGGGCACAGCAAACATACGGTGTATGCTTCCATGCAGGTGTGGCATGCTGAAGTTTTTGAATCAGCACAAGAAGGCAAGCACAGGAGAAAGTGGATGGCACTGGCTGCTGTAACAATAATAGAATGATACCAAGAGAGGAAATGGCTGAGAGTAAAGGGGACAGTGTGGATACAGTGTATGAGAGGCTGTTGAAAATGATGGCTCTGTTCATTGACTGCACTTCGGTGACAGAGACTCGCCACGCTACGCTTTCTAGCCACAGGTGCATACTGTATGAAAGTACAAATACAGTTAATCAATATAGTGGACACCCGCTATTAGTGGGGAAAAGGGACCTGGCCGGACTGCCAAAAGTGAAACTCTTTTTTGTTTTTATATCATACTAAAATAATTCCTGAATAAGAGGGGAAAACCCACCAACAAGCGTTTTCAGGGTTGGTTCCCCCCATAAAAGAAAGAAAAGGAAAAATCGATTTTTATTTTTCAATCGAGACAAAAGTTGACAAAAAGGAAGAAAAAAATATAGATTATGATATATGGAATCCACAGGTGGATCAATGCATCCCAAACTGCAAGTATGTGCGTCTACTGTACTGAAAACTTTAAAAACTTAAACTTTATCAGTACGACGGCTGGCTGAATCTTGCTTGCGACATGGAAGCATGATTTTTGTTGTAAAAGATCATGTGATACAACATGGCATTTTAGATTGGACGTTACATCTGCGACATTGTACGCGTGTTGCTGCCACACCAAAAAAAAAACAAAAAAAGTTCACTATCATGTTATATATAACATGATATGGTTCATGTTATAATGTGATATGTTTCACGTTATAATGTGATAAATTACGCGTTATAACGTGAATAATTTCATATTATAATGTGAAACGAATTACGTTATAATGTGAAAATGTTCACGTTATAACATGATAGTGAACCTTTTTGTTTTTTTTGGTGTGGCAGCAATACGCTTCCGTAAACTATATGACCTCAAATAATCTTTTGAGCTCTTCAACTTCAAGTATCCCAGATAGGGTAAAAAAAAAAAACACTTTGCTTTTCTGCGTATATTATTTCCCATGACTGCACAAGTAGTTGTTGTACTTTCAAACTCTCCAAGGTTGCAAAAGTTCTCGAGTTTTGCAGAAATAATTGGTGGGGTTAGTGGCTCATTTCATAAAGGACTTGGCTTTGAAGCAGAGGGTCAGCTGTTTGAATCCCGCTGTGGATGAAAAAAAAAAAATATGGAAATTGAGCTTGTCTGAGGGGTGCTAGTCTGCTCCCTGAACGCAGAAGGTGCCCTTGAACCCCTGAACCCCCCCAAACTCAAGCTCGGGAGAGCAGTTTGCGCATCTCTCCTGAAAACTGTCTTTGTCGTGTGTGTGGCGACTATGTTAGCAAACAGGCTAGCCATTATGTTTTGCTACATTAATCAGACAGCTCGGCCGCATGTTTTAGACCTGCCAGAAATTGCCTTTCACAAACCCGATGACGGATGTTTGTTTTAGTCTACCACGTCAAGCAGCAGACTTGCAATCTTGTCTGTATGACTATTTATGGTGGATTCATTTAAGTATTTCTAGGGAACTCGGAAAAAAAACCCCAAAAACTCAACCTTTAGATAAATATCTGGCGGAGCAAATCCAAACACAACAACATTTGAGCATTGTGGCGCCTATTTTAGGTGGGCTTCAGCCCCTGTAAAATTTTCTGGCGCTTGCCCAAAATTATTTGGTTATTTATGGTTAGGCCAATTTTTTTGGGGGAGGGGGGGGGGGGGGGGTTCTTAGCCTCCCTAAAACTTTACCTCCCCCCCAGCGACAAAATATTTTCCCGGTGCGACACTGTTGGGGGCTGCTGGTTGGCTACCTGGCACCGCCGCTGGTTCCGGTTAAGGTCAGCGTCAGTCACCCGTTTTCTGCCTCCTGGAAGTAAGTACCCTGTCCCCTAAAGTTTATACTGTACATATGGTGAAAGGCTAAAAGGATAACAACTTTGAATACGGTTTGTTTCTCATATGGAGATTTGTTTTGGTCATGACCTTGAAAAATGTAAATAGGCATCTTTTTTGTTTTGAAATTGTATCAGGGAGAGTGCAAAAAACTGTCACGCTTGTTCCCTCCCGCAGCGAACGGAGGACTCCACACAACTCTCTGGTTTTTGAAATATCAAAAACCAGACACCCGAACTCAAGGAGGTATGTATTTTTGACTTGGTGTATGCATAACACACAAAATCAATGCTGACTCAAACAAAACACGCCTGATGAGACTTGCAGAGGTTGGGTAAAAGGCAATAAAGATGAATATGAAAGTCAAGAACGAGAGGAGAAAGGAGGGCGAGCAAAAAGTGTCTCCCCTGCCGTGCGGCAGACTCAGAGTCAGGATGGAGCACAGGTGAGTGCTGGCCCAGGTGAGGTGTAATTTCCTGTTCATAGTGTGTGTGGGCTTTGCACCTGCAGGGAGACATCTTGAAACACAGCTGCTCACCCTCACGTAGGAAGAGACCAGCTAGAAAACATATTATTAACTCACAAATAACAACAAGTCCCTTATGTCCCCTGTTTTCACATCCCAAACTTGACAGGCATGGGTGAGATCGAATGTTCCTGATCAAATGTTACATACAGTCATATGAAATAGCCTCCTGGTGAGCATAAAGCAAATGCAGACAACACCAGGTGGAAAGAAAACCCAAAATAGAATAGTAATGCTTCCATTGGACCATTTCAACATGCAAGCCAGGAGCATACAAAACGAAAGTTGAACCCTTACATACTGTAAGAATCCAAATTAATCTGTTTTGACAAGCAATAAAAATACCTTAAATGTCATTCATTCATCCCGAAATTAGATTACTTTTTCTAGTGACCCCCCAAAAAAAGAAAATATTTAAAAATGTCATTGTTTTTTTTTTTTTACAGGTGCCACACGGTTTGTGTACACTGAGGCTGTTCCAGGTCAAATCTGGTCTGTGTCTACTAAAATTGATTTAAGATTTATGGTGGAAAACAAAACAACCCCAAAAAAATAAGATTGTAAAAATCCAACCTTTAAACTATTAACAGTCCCTGCCTAAAAGTTGAAAAAGTGCACATAGAAAACATTTATTCAAGCTATATTATACTCTTTTATTATAGGCACGTAGGCTCCGCACACGACGCACAGGTCCGTCGTTTACTTTTGTGAACAGATAATCTGCCTTAAAAGACTTAAAAGTTGCTGTTTTCCATGTTTTGTTTGGCCATTTTTGGGAAGGGGAGGTGTAAATTTGCCTGAGCAGACTGGTCGCCTACTTTCTAATCAGTGACGTGCGGGTGAGGTTCGTGATTGGTGAGGCACAGACTACGTGGCGCTCGATGAAGCTCAACTCAACACTGCCACATGTTGGTTGTGGCACCGTACATGCCAGACTCCACTGTGCACTTTTAGTGGCTTTTCTGGTCGATAAAAAAGACGAAATGTCACACACTTTCATTCGATATATTAGACAGTCTGTTAAACGTCAGTAAGTGCACTACATGTGTGATAAAACGTATATTATTGGCGATGTAATGTGGAAACACCAATGTCTCTTGTGTGAAGCCACAGACCAATCACAGCCTTCCTGAATGGATGTCTGCATGGTCTCTTGAAGCATCACGAGAGCGGTGACTCAACGTGACTCGGAGCCGCGCTTCCTATGCATTTGAACAGGAAATATGAAATTTGATTAAATCATTGAAATTATTGGATTGAAAAAGAAAATCGATGTAAAGCACGGACCATAGAACTAAAATGGAACAATTTAATGTAATTATAAGGTTGTATTTACTATTCACATGCAGTGAAAAGGAAAGACCACCAGGGAGCAGTGAGGCTCTCCCTCACTTGCCTACCCTGACCGCACGTCACTGTTTCTAATGACTAAAACAGAAAAGAAGCTGCCGCTTGCAGGTCCCGACTGATGCGCCAACGCACTAGCACAGCATTCTGGGATTTGTAGTATTAGCAACTCATGCGCTATAGACTGGGGGGCCAGCTCTAATATGCATTTGATATCGTCTCGAGGGTCAAATATAATTCCATTGCGGGCCAGATTTGGCCCCTGGAGCCTGAGCTAGACATGAATGGGTTTGAAGGCACACGAGCAGAGGAGGACCCTTTCAGTGCTCGTGCGCAATTGATTTTTGCAGGAGCATACGCTAGTTTTATCCTTTAATGTGCTGTAATACTGACAGAAATAGGCTCATAAAATGATTATTACGGTGAGTTCCATTCTGAATTGGTTGATTCCCTGCCGCAATGTTTTACACGAGGATACCAAATTATGGCACCGAATAGCCCGCTTTGCAATGCTTTGACTACGCCGTGAATATTAAAACAGATACATCCGCATGTTAAATTGTGACTATTGATGGGGGCTTGTGATGATAGCACGTCGGGAGAAGTCTGTAGGAACATCAATAGACAAGGGCCCGAGGTGGGACTGAATAATTCACTGAGCGAGGAAGTGTTGTGTGCTGCTCAGGGAGAGGCGCAATCTGCCACGAGCTTGCCTCCGTTAACTTTGATCGTTTCCTTTATCAAAGGGGAAAACAAGTTCAACAATTAATTAAAATGAATTTGGGGGTATTTATTGAATATACTTAGATTTATTTTTGCTATGTAATACTCTTTTTGAGATTGTTGACGAGCGTTAAGGACGGACCGCTACCACAACTAAACGTTTCTAATTTAAAAACATCAACATTTGTTGTTGTTGTTTTTTTTTTTTTGAGAGGCTGGTACAGATGAATGGAATTTCTATTCATTTCAATAGGGAATGATGATTTGAGCTACGGTTTGTTGCTTAGTTACTTTGAACTTCTTTGCATCCAGACTCAAGACTTCCTTTTCACTTGAACATTTCCCACATCATTTGTCATTCCAATTGACGTTTTAGGATCTGTTATTTCATGTACCGCTTGACTTCTTTTAACTATATTTGTACAGTGACCTCGAGTGCCTTGAAAGGCCTGTATTAATAAAATGAATTATGATGAAATTATTATTACAGCTCAACTCCCACATTTCTTTGGGTGGTAGTCCTATTTTTGATGTCAGCAGTTTGGATTTGCATAGGCTCAGCATTATGCACCGCTGCTGGCTACATGATGTTGTCACATGTTATCTACAGCTTCAGGCCATTTGCTTTCTCTGCATCAACATATTTAAAAACGAGCACATAAGGCTTTAAAAAAAAAAAAAGGTTCTTAACCCTTCATTCAAGTGCATTCATACCTTCTGACATATTTATGTGAATTTAAATAAAAATGTACTACAACAGCGATTCCCCACCAGTGAGAGATCATCAGGTGTACGGCAAGAAATTATCCAATTTCACTCAATGGGTCCAAAAATTATATTTTATTTTATGACAAATATAATATCTTTGGTCATTTATCTATGACTATCTATCTATGTAAACAACATATAATAGCAAGCAGAACACTTAAACTCTCTTCCATTACATGGCAAAAGGTAGATAATTGAGCCGTGTGGTTTTGTGACATTTTCTTCTGATGGTGCGCAGTGAAATTATTTAAACACGAAATATGCTCCTTGTCTCAATAACGGCTGGGAAAAACATTGCACTGGAATATGTAACAGGACACTAACACGTAGCGCTGACACACAGGGAAAAGGAATTGAGCCAAACTGCAGGTGGGAGGAGCTCATTTTGAAGTGCAATTGGAAGATGACAGACTCTGGTTAAGAGAAATGCGGAGGAGGCGTCACACTTGCGATTGGGGTGTGTGAAAACCGGTTACGCAACACGGTGGACATTGGACGCGAGTGCAGGTGGAGGCCAAATACAATCCCTATTCCAATGAAGTTGGGACGTTGTGTTAAACTTAAATAAAAACAGAATACAATGATTTGCAAATCATGCTCAACCTATATTTAATTGACTACAAGATATACAAGATATTTCATGTTCAAACTGATAAACTTCATTGTTTTTAGCAAATAATCATGAACTTAGAATTTTATGGTTGCAACACGTTTCAAAAAAGCTGGGACAGGTGGCAAAAAAGAGTGAGAAAGTTGAGGAATGCTCATCAAACACCTGTTTGAAACATCCCACAGGTGAACAGGCTCATTGGGAACAGGTGGGTGCCATGATTGGGTAGAAAAGGAGCTTCCCTGAATTGAATACATTCCCAAGCAAAGATGGGGCGAGGTTCACCTCTTTGTGAACAAGTGCGTGAGAAAATAGTCGAGCAGTTTAAGGACAATGTTCCTCAACGTACAATTGCAAGGAATTTCGGGATTTCATCATCTACAGTCCATAATATCCCCCAGGCGACACTGCATCGAAAACCGACATCATGTGTAAAGGATATCACCGCATGGGGTCAGGAACACTTCACAAAACCAATGTCAGTAAATACAGTTCGGCGCTACATCCGTAAGTGCAACTTGAAACTCTACTATGCAAAGTAAAAGCCAAATCAACAACACCCAGAAACGCCGCCGGCTTCTCTGGGCCCGAGCTTATCTAAGATGGACTGATGCAAAGTGGAAAAGTGTTCTGTGGTCCGACGAGTCCACATTTCAAATTGTTTTTGGTAATTGTGGACTTCGTGTCCTCCGGGCCAGAGGAAAAGAACCATCCAGACTGTTATGGACGCAAAGTTCAAAAGCCAGCATCTGTGATGGTATGGGGCTGTGTTAGTGCCAATGGCATGGGTAACTTAAACATCTGTGAAGGCACCATTAATGCTGAAAGGTTACATACAGGTTTTGGAGAAACATATGCCGCCATCCAAGCAACGTCTTTTTCATGGACGGCAAGACAATGCCAAAGCACATTCTGCACGTGTTACAACAGCGTAGCTTCGTAGTAAAAGAGTGTGGGTACTAGACTGGCCTGCCTGGAGTCCAGACCTGTCTCCCATTGAAAATGTGTGGCGCATTATGAAGCGTAAAATACGACAACAGAGACCCCGCACTGTTGAACAGCTGAAGCTGAACATCAAGCAAGAATGGGAAAGAATTCCACCAACAAAGCTTCAACAATTAGTGTCCTCAGTTCCCAAACGTTTATTGAATGTTGTCAAAAGAAAAGGTGATGTAACACAGTGGTAAACATGACCCCGTCCCAGCTTTTTTGGAACGTGTTGCAGCCATAACATGCTAAGTTAATGATTATTTGCTCAAAACAATCAAGTTTATCAGTTTGAACATGAAATATCTTGTCTTTGTAGTGTATTCAATTAAATATAGGTTGAACGTGATTTGCAAATCATAGTATTCTGTTTTATGTTTAACACAACGTCCCAACTTCATCGGAATTGGGCTTGTACATGCACACACACACGCACACATAGCCACGCGCACACACTAGACTTAAGTCTTACAACAACAAAGGCCAGCCTACCCCAATTAGCTGCTGGTCAAGGTCACCGAATGTCAGCGTGTGTTGCACAGAGATAAGTTTCCCATTAATGGGTGAGCACCTGCACTTGACGGGATAGGGTTGAAGTCAGTTTTATTGAAACATTGGTGCCAACCACATTGTTGTTTTTCAACTGTCTTAACGGGCGATAGTGTTTATAGTTATCTTAAACAGCAAAGAAAATGTATTTGCCTGTCCATTTTATTGGTTGCCAAAAGACACTGATACTACCGTCTACACACGAACGGACAAACGACACACGCACACCCATTTTGAATGATTGATCTCAGAATTATTTAAGGTAAATAATTTCACATTGCCTTTTTTTTTTTTTAAATATCCTCCCATCACTCTCTGTTCTATCACTCCGCATCATCTAATCAGAGAGGCGGAAGAAAAGAGGAGGAAGTGCGAATCAATAGACTTTTTAGCTCACCTTGTGGCTGCGTTAGAAATCAATGCCCACTGGTAATTAAGCCATAATCTCTCAACGCTGCATTGAGCACACTGGAGCATACAACAAACACAACTTTAGCAGCTAGATGGGAGTGTAGAGGTTGTTTCTGAGGGTTCTGTTGCATTGCAGGACGTATTTGCACAAAATGTTTATGTCTATGTAATAAAATGATTACCAATGCACTCAGTCCGCTTAGAGAAAAGTACTGAAAGCGCGACGGGCTTTCAAGCAGCATCCACTCATTTGAAAGTAGGATTCAAAATGGGGAACTCTTATCACTTATAGGAAGCCTTTTATTGGTGACAACAATATCTTGACAATGCATGTAAGGGCATGGTGTTTGTTGTCTGTTTACTTGTGTAGAAAACGAATAGAGGGGAAGAAGAAAAAGAAAACAGGTCCATCAAAGAAAGACTAACCATGTACTGTTACTTGTAGTTGTACTTAATTCGACGCAAGCACGACACGTCTTCTGCCAAGAAAATAAGTGTTGATTTAGTCAAAACAGCTATATACAGTGCGTATAAAAAGTCTACACACCCCTGTTTAAAAGCCAAAAAATGCGACCAAGATAACGCATTTTAAAACTTTTTTCACACTATTTATGTGTCTTATACCATATACAGTACAAGTTGTGATTTCTTTAAATATTTTTGAAAAGGGAAGTAAAAAATCAAAAATAAAATAATGTGAGCACACAAGTGTGTACATTGTCTTACAATTGGAATGTGGCTGTATTTAGAATGAACCAGTCACATTCAGACTGATGGTTAAATGGGAGTCAGCACACACCCGCCGCCATTGAAAGTGCCTTTCAGATGTTCTAGTAGGCTTTTCCTGATTTGTTTTGCTTGCTTGGCACCAACACTGCTGACTGCCATTACGAATTTCTCATTCAGCTGTTCACCTTCCAACTTATCTAAGGTCCCACTTCCAGACAAATGTAGAAAATCAGCCCTTTTCTTAGACTTATTTAAGCTACAAATGTATTTTTCTTCAAACGATTGTGAAGTTTGATTAACACCATTCCCTTTTGTCTAAAAAAAAAAAAAAAAAAACAGCTTCATGATCAATAATTCATTCTAACCTTGTCGTTTCATTCCAAACAGCATCAACAGAAAGTGAGGGAACAAGACCGACAGGGAAGAGTTGGAAAGGGAGACTGAAGAAGAAAATGATTCGACATGGAAAGAGAGAAAGAAAGTCGAAGTCTAACAGCACGATGAGTGAACTGAAAAGAGTTATGAAGAGGTGAGCTCCGTTATTTCTCGAAGGGCCTGTGAGAAGTAGCTCATACTGAGGCCTCTGGCACCACATCACTCCAAACAACCTAATTGCACTCCGACGAGAGTGGAAAAGCCTTGTACGGGCCCAAAGGATTTCGGCAGGAAAATAACAGCTCCAGAAACCATCAACGTCGCGTTGCACACCCTCATCAAAGTTTTGCAGTCTTCGTGGGTCCGAAATGTCCGCAAACACCTTCGCCAAAGGTGAATAAATATAAAATGTATTTAGATGAGTGAAGCTAAAACAAAATATGAACATCAAGAGATTACCATCTCAATCATCCACATGTATAGTAATTATATTGGAAGTAAAATTCTGAGACCAGTAAGACAGCATGTTTTAAACATAAATACTATTTGTATTTAGTTAAGTGATACTATTGCATACCACGAGAGGGAGCCTGGGTACCACTAGTGGTACTTGTACTGCACTTTGAGAATTACTTATCTAGTCAATAATTATGAGGATATTTTTGGCCGCATAGGATGTGTGCATGTAAAATGAACAGTAGCCTAATTGGGGGTAAATGTAAATGGAAACCTCCAGGAAGAGTGAGAAAGAGGCTTTTCCATTCATTCATTCATTCACTTAAAAAAAAAGTCATCGAATTTCAGGGAGAAAGAAGGTCATTTAAAGTGTTTTATTTTGGGAACGTCCAATATCAAAACAGTTATTAGGAGTTTCCAGCATCTTCTGTCACACTTGGCTCATGTGACCCTAATGACTTGCATGGGAGTCAGGTGAGTCAGATCAGATCACGTGACCTCAATGACTCTCAAGGTGTTAACGACCCCACATGAAGTTAAATTACTGAGAATTTCAAATCAAATGAGGCTGGCAGGTGAGAGAGGTCAAAGCAGCAAGGTCCTCAATTAAGTCCTGTAGCCTGCACAAATTATACATAAGCCCCTTTTACACTAACTAAAGCGTACATACAGTCATTGTTTTGAAGGAACTATAATAAGGGAAGGTATCATAGAGAAAATCTAGAAAGTCTACACACCCGTGTTTCCCGTGTCTACACACCCGTTTTTGTGTGATATCGGAAGATGAAACCAAGATAAATCATTTCAAAGCTTTTTCCACCATTAATGGGACTTATAACACGCAAAACACAATTGAGAAATGAACAACTTAGTTCATGTGGCTGCACAAGTGTGCACACCCTCTTATAACTGGGACTGTGTTCAGAATTAAGCAGTCCCACTCAAACCCATATTAAATGGGACTCGGCACACGCCTGCCACCGTTTAAAGTGTTTCAACTTCCTATCAACATTGGATCACAAGGGGAAACAAAGGTTGCCATATGGGGCCACATGCAAGAAAAGTGTGTTCGGCCCAGTTACGCATTCATTCTTACTGTCGCGCCCTCCGCACACAGACATCCGTGACCCGCGGCGACTGGCAGAAGCCAACGTGTGCGGGCGCACGCATGTACAGTATGTATGAATGCCCGGTAGACCGCATGTGATCTGGGGGATTGCCGGGATCGAAGTATTGCTGAATGACTTTGCTATGATTGGCTTTTTAAAATTTCTACTATAACTGACTAATATTTCACTTCAAATCAGCGTTTCATAAGTAGTCAGTGAAAATGTGTGAAAAGCACTTTTTATGGGCCCCCTTGGCAGGCCTCTCGAAGGACCTGAAAAAGCCACGGGCTAAACAGCTTGTATCACACAGATAAACCCAGGGCTTGCATCAAGTATCCGGAATGCGATAAATACCGATTTTGCCTATCGGGGAGCCCCAGAGTTAAAATATAGAGATGGAAAAGAGGGGAAACCACATGCTCATAAAATATACACGGCTCACAAAATGTTAGAGATATTGAGCTTTCGGCTGACATTTCAAGATGAACCTAAAATGCACCATAACCTTTACCGATGAACTTAATTTGACCTTTTCTCAACTTTTGAATGCATATTTCCAACCATTCAATATTTCGGTACTTATTGTACAACTTACAGTTCTCTAACAAGGAGCTGAATGCAGCTTTGATCCATAAAAAGGAGCATTCAATCAATGAATTATTTTGTAAATTTTGTAAAAAAAAAAAAAAAAAAATTGTTGGCCTGGGTATGTCATTTTTCTCAGAATGATAAAAAAAATGGATTTATAGCTTATTGGAAAAGAGCTTGTGAAATGATGCTGTATCATATGGTTACACAAAGCAGTATGAATAAGGATATCGTCGCTGTCCAATGTCACACTTCATTTGATTTTGCTTACTTTTCATCTGACTTTACTAATATAGTTAAATTATGATTCAAAAATGCAATGTCCCTCCTGGTCTACTAGTACAGTAGGAATATGGCAAATGAGAAACAAGAACAACAAAAGTTGTTTCCACACAGCTGACTGCCATTCATTGAAACTGCTGGTAGATGTGATGACTTCATTTCAACATCCATCCATCCATTTTCTTTTACCGCTTATCCTCACGCAGGTCGCGGGCTAGCTGGAGCCTATCCCAGCTATCTTCGGGCGGGAGGCGGGTTACACCCTGAACCGGTCGCCAGCCAATCGCACGGCACATAGAAACAAAAAACCATTCGCACTCACATTCACACCTACGGGCATTTTAGAGTCTTTAATCAACCTCCCACGCATGTTTGTGGGATGTGGGAGGAAACCGGAGTGCCCGGAGAAAACCCACGCAGCCACGGGGAGGACATGCAAACTCCACACAGGCGGGGCCGGGGATTTGAACTGTGATGCAGATGTGCTAACCAGTCGTCCACCGTGCCTCATTTCAAAAATCTCTTTAACAAATGTTGCTAAAAATAAATAAACAAATAAATTCCACCCCAAAAAATGTGTGCATTTTGCAAGCAAGTGTTTATACTATGAGAGAATCTTACATGAGAACCCAAGGTCAAAATGATACCCTGGCAGTACACGGCTGGCGTTCAAAACACGTGAACCCACAGATGACTTCCCTACGAGACTTTATTTTGAGTGTCTTTTCTTTTCAGTGCTGCTTGTCTTGGTTTCCATCTCTTTTTATCATTATTTTTTTTTGTTTGTTTTTGAGGGCCGGGGGGCCATCAACATGTTCTCCAGCATCCTGTTGTGCGCAGGTGGGTGGGTGTTCGCCCTGTCCCCATCTTCGCTGTAATTCATATTTCAGGGGTGACATTTGAATCTTGACTTTTTTTGTTGCTATTCAGAGACTTTCTTGCTCAAACATGTATACAGCATCACATTTAAAGTACATAATTTTAGTACAATATACGCTCCACCGGGGAGGGTTACAAATGTCTTTCTCTGCAAGTGAACAGGTAGTTAATTTAGTTTGAAGCTAATTAGTATGAATATTAAGATGGCTTGGAGTCCCCCGGGGTACTGTGCGCTGTCAGGCTTTCCCTCAGACTCTTTCCGCCCCCCTCCGCCACTCCTACTTTCCATTCTATCATATAACGAAACTGAATAGTGGATCTTAAACTTAATTAGTGAGTTCGTCACAAAGTTGAATAGATCTAAGTGTATTTCTTTTTTCATTCAACTGTAATTGAAATTTATTAAACGGTTTGATTTGAATCATGAGCCTGTTCGTAAAAAGCAGAATTTGGGGATCCACTCACTGACTGATTATTTCTCTTTAAGATATTTGTATTTGCCGCCCCTGTAATAGCTACATAAAAGTCACTCTCGAAAGTCATTTATATCATATATAAGATGTGGAGTTTCGATCAATCAAATCTCCTTTCCTAGCTTGAATGGCATGGCGATACTAATCAGAAGAATCATTTCTTCAGTGAGCTACAAGTGCTCCTGAATTGCCCTTTACTGTTGCTACAATAAGGCCCGGACACACCCAGTCGGTGACTGCCAACATCGGACTACTTTTAGTACCTTCCCCAAAACCGAGACCATTAAGCAACAAAGATATCACACCGCTCCGAAATCGATAACCTCTCACTTCAACGTTTATTAGCAAAATCCTTGAAAACCCGTTATGTCTCCACAAGGGGGGAAATTCCTCATTCAAACAGATGCCAACAGAAAATCATTTCACGAACCATTTTAAAAAAAGAAAAATGCTGCTCTGTGCGGCTGCACATATCGCACATGCCAGAAACCACCACTGTCAGTCTTACAAAAAACCAAAAAAAAAACACATTGAATTCCTTTTAGTGGCAACGCACCTCTTGTGAAAGGAGCTGTGCAGAAATGGGTTGCGGATCTCAGAACCAATTGTTTGTGGACCGTTCTGGTAGACTGCTTTTGAACTGAACAGCACAATAGCAAATGAGTTATTTACATTGCGCGTCTGCTGTCGTAGACAAAATGTATGTAATGCAGTTTTGTTTGCAAAACAATACAGTTTACCTTCCACTACCAAGACAAACACACACTATGAGTCCAGCCCCCGAGAAATGTTCCACCATCCGTTGGCAGCAGCTGCACCTCTTTTGTCTCTTCGTTTGCCACATTTATCTTGGCCTTGTTCAGTCTTTGCCGAAGAACTGGTGTAAGATCGAAGAACTTCCGTCTCTCGAGGCTCGCACAGTGTGCAGTGATTACGCTTTAAAGGATTGTTTACTCGCAACGTGGATTTTGTGTAGGAGTTGCCTTGGCACTGCTAATACATTTGCTGCAAACCTGACAGAATGACTAGAAGGTCAAGGGAACTAGAAATAGCCCCGGAGAACGATGGAAATTGTCTTTACTGAATAACTGCAACGCAATCAGTGCAACATTGTTACAGAGGTTTTTTTTCCCCAACTTTAATTTTCTGCTCTTATTGGCCTTTGTGAGCTTTGTTGTAAATACGTTGTTGTTTTTTTTTCACCTTCGTAAACACAATCTTGCGCCCATTAATCTTCGTTTCGTCTTTAACTTAATTCAACATATGCGGTCTGTGCATTTGTTGCCGTGCTGCATCTGCTTGCTTTTTGTGGACAAATCCCTCCGGTCTATGGTCGCCCCGCACATTACAGCAATATCATGACCAATCTGTTAAATAGCCATTACATTTGCAGTTTAGCACTTTATTGTGGTGAGGCTTGCTGAATCTCAGTGGGCTTTTTCTCTCCAAAGGAGACAATTACATCTCACAGTCTCCCTTATTTCCTTTAATACTGCAGAGGTCTCACAGTTTAGTTTCCTAACTCTGCCAACTCCATCTGTCCGACCCATCTGGCCCATTTGACTCAAACATGACGATTTTTATGTTTTTTTTTTTTTTTTTTCCCACGCAACACACACAGCGAGAGAGGGCTCACCTCTCTGGAACGAACCCAGTGCATCAATAATGTTAATGAATCAAGTGATTTAAGACTTGGATCTTAAATTAAGTCAAGGGAACAGATTGTGAAAATGTTATGAATTAATAATTCAAGCTATTCAAAACGTGGGTGCCAATTATTGAGTAATGGATGCAAACATTCGTGATTGTACAATAATTAAAAATCCACATAAAGGCTTGACTCGTGTGTAAAGGAAGCCATCAGGTAATGTTTACTCAAAATCCCCATTTGGCATCAGGTGCCGGTAATCAAACATTATACGTAACCTGATGAAAATGATGACTTCAAGCGACTTTCTACTTGTTTAGTGCTTGCCTACAGACTGGAAATGGCACAAGAAGATGAGAGATACCAGTAATAATAATAATTAAAAAAAAACATACATCCATCCGTCCATCCATTTTCCGAGCCGCTTTTCCTCACTAGGGTCGCGGGCGTGCTGGAGCCTATCCCAGCTATCATCGGGCAGGAGGCGGCGTACACCCTGAACTGGTTGCCAGCCAATCGCAGGGCACATAGAAACAAACAACCATCGGCACTCACATTCACACCTACGGGCAATTTAGAGTCTCCAATTCATGCATGTTTTTGGGATGTGGGAGGAAACCGGAGTGCCCGGAGAAAACCCACGCAGGCACGGGGAGAACGTGCAAACTCCACACATGCGGGGCTGGGAGTTGAACCCCAGTCCTCAGAACTGTGAGGCAGATGTGCTAACCAGTCACCCACCGTGCCGGCGGCTAGCAACATTAAAAAAAAATCCATGTATCCGTTATAGCGCTGATCCTGTTTAGGGTCACAGAGAGACTGTGGGGACCCCCCCTGCCTGCACACAAGTCCGTTGAGTGAACTACTTCACACACCATCAGAGGCTAGATAATATATTAGCATTAAAGTATAATTTTGGTTGCGGAGCGTCTACATACTGGTGACTTAACCATAACAGTAACATGAAAACGATTTGGGGGATGCTGTTCATTTGGGGGCTGCGGTGGCATGAAGTGACTTTCGGTGGTGTGACACCGCAAACTTTTGCATTGTCACACATGGAGTTCCTGGAATCACTTCTTCGATTGCCAAGATGAATACAGTCGAACACGTGCTTAAATACATCGAGGCTGGCAGAACTGTATCACAGAAGGAGGTCATTGTTCCCGCCGAAGTAAGTTTTATGATGCTAATTACTGTTCCGTAGCGCTGGTCGGTTAATGCGCGCTCGTGTCTGGAAGCAACAGCAGATGTGAGCTGTTTCCCTCATGACTTATACAGCGATCTGCCTGATAGATTCGAGATCTATCGACTCCCCCCGACATTCGCATCCACCGCTCTCCTATTAATATGCACACCGCCACCGCCGCATACAAGCGCTGCCGTCTGTTCACAATTCCCAGCCCTGACATTTTGTTTCTGCTGGTTCACATTTCCTGAACTCTGGAGGTAATTCTCGCTCACTGGCGCTACAAGGTGACAGCAACCATCACATATTATCTTCTGTCTGCCTTCTCAGAACAAAGACTGCTGAATTAAAAGTCACATTTAGTCACAGGAACTCCGGTCTAAACTTTGCTATGTGGGGGGTGGCACTAGCTTCATTTATGAAGGCAACACCATTTGCACGGGCCCCTCACAGCTCTCCCTTAGTGCAAACATTGTGTACATGATCGGACATTGATTTGTATACATATAAAAAGGAAGCAGACGGAATTAAATATCCCCCAAGGGACGATAAAGGATCTGTTTTATTAGCCCGATGTCTCGGCTAGGGCAGCGCAGAGTCAAAGGTTTCAATGGTTTTGCCAAATTACAGAAACTGAAATGGTTGCGGACGAGATGCTGATCATCGTCCCGATGCCTTGACAAAGAATTGAACTCTGTACTTCATGCAACATTACGATATAACGAAAAATGGACTTTTGAGATACATATATAAAGTATTATAACTACATCAAAGATCACAGTCACACGCTGTCCTTGTCACATGAGCGTCAATTCTGTCATTGCTCGACCTCCACGTCTGTTCGCACCCATTGCTGTTTCACCCCATTAGCATGATCAATACGGCCACCAAATGGCTTTTGCCATTAAGAGGATGCGAGTCCAAGTGTGCACGGGGATGAGTACATCTAAAATGGTTTCGATGCAAAGATGGGAGTATTCTTCCCGTTGCTTCCCTAATGATTTTTTCATAGATAAAACTGAAAATATTCTTCCTTATGATGATGATCTTCCAATCAGTATTTACGTTCATGAAACAATGACCACACTAACGCATGGTTGGCGAATTCGGATGTAGACGCACTTTTTCCTGGATGCTCCTATGTTGTATACATAAGTTTATAACATTATGTAAAATAGGCCAAGTAATAAAGACCATGTTCAACTTTACATATCAGATCGAATTTTGATGTGAAATTCATGTAGAATATATTCATAGGCAGATTTTAGGAAACTGCCACTAGCCTTTTCGACACCACTAATTTTGTTCAGGGTTTTGGTGTAGCTTCGCCACTCTACGTACACGAGTGTTTATGTCGTAAATGTATATGTCGTTATAGTGTCGGCAGTTTGTCGTATCTCACGTTCCGGCGTTCCTTGCTCCCGCCACTGACTCATAGCAAGCTCGGAACTTGGTTGGTTTTTGACCTTTCTTTTCATCGCGTTGTACGATACCGTTGCCTTCACTGACTGCCTACGTAGGCATCCAACCCAGTACTGTATTTTGCCTCTCAGTCTTGTACTGTATTTGGGTCCTAATCCTCGTACTGTCCATGACAATGGTCGTTATTGTTTAAGGTGAAAAACAGTGTCTCCATCGCATCACTTTATGTCTCCCAGAATGCATCGATTCATCTTGTGGTTGGACATAAAGTAAAGTTAAAAGGTAAAACAATTGTTGTAGAGAAGTATAACATTTGTTTTATGATATGTAAAAGATCATATGGGTTATCAGTCAAGGTGAGAAAGAAAGATAAAGAAAAGTAAAGCAATTTATCTTTCGGGAGTAGAAACCAAGCAGAGGTCACTTGTGTTTATCTTTCGGCCGACACACTCCTAGGTATTATTTATGGTTTTGTTCCTATAAACAGTTCAGTCCTCTAGTTTCAGAAATGACTTTTAAGCAAGAAATAAATATTGTTGGTCTCATTCAATTCCTAGTTCAACTTGTGCACATCGATAAATTCCGTTAGGGGCGATACGAGCTGCTGCGTTCGATATCATCACGAGTTCACGTATGTTGCGAAATTGTTTGCTTGTGTTTTGTGCCCTTTACAGTGTTCATACGAGGCACACTGTATCAGTGAGCAGAAGGCCACTGCCGCTGCTTCAGCTCAAGACTTTGAGACAGGGAAGCACCCAGAGGGATCACCTGCTCTTTAAAAGCCCACAACCACACATCCGCAGGCAGCGGAGCACAAACATTCCGACATTTTCGATAAGAGAAAGTGGCGACAAAAAAATTGAATTACATTTTTTTTTTTTTTTTTAAAAGGGAAGTAGTAGGGTGTTGATTAACAGGCCTCTGCTCTGCAACTCCCTGGAGTGTTACAATGTGGAAATGGGAAGAAGATGAAAATGTGCATTTGACATTTTACTGTCCTACATCTACTTGAATGCCTTCGAAGGGAAACAAAATCGCACAATTTTTCAGACACGTTTCACACAAAGCCACTTGAACTCGTGTTAGCATCTCCGTGAGATTAACATACTCGTTTTGGATGTGTTACATTGAAGACTTTTGGGAGTTGCTGGTGCCAAAATGAATACGTATTTTTTGTCTTTCCCCCTGTCTGTTCCTCTCATCCCACCCAAGTGGAAGTCATCAGAGGCAATAGAAGCTCAGCTGAGTGTAACATGAATAGCCTTCACCTCCTTTCCCATATTAACGCTCCCCTCAAAGTCACTGGAGAGTGACATGAATATTCTCATCATCGGGCTAAAAATAGCTATTATTGTTCTTCTAATAAGCCCTCGGGGAGCAGGAATAAAATGGTGTGTTCGATGGGGTGGTGCCGGTCGTGAGTAGAAGTCATATGGTGCTACAAAGTACGTTCGTTCTGGCAAAAGCCGTTTGAAAAACACAACTGAGAAATATAAACTATTATAGTTGTCCAACGATGGTATACAGCGGAGTCAAGCCTCTTTTCATTACAGTTGTGGTTTTTCTCATGTGGACAGTTATAATGGTGAAGCCATTTTTATGTAGCGTCACTCGGGTTGTAACGATACGCCTAAAATCACTGTTCGGCACATACCCTGTTTTTAAATTCAGGTAAAGGAACAAAATACCGAGCTCGCACGTTGCGTCATATTCGTTTCTGCATTTGAGCAGCATTGCAAACAAGCCATCATGGTGGGAAAATAAAAATAACAAATCCAATGATGGATACTTTTGACAGTTCTGCTGAGTTAGTTATACTGTCAATGGCAGCAGTTTGACATAGGTTGAATAAAAAGAAGCATCAATATGGAAAAAACAATTGAGTCCAGCGTTGATATGGGTCGAGTCCTTTCAGTTTTTCTGTTTTCCCTTCGCCTTGATGTTGAGCTTGTTTAGCTCGTCCCACTCCATTCTCATTGACTCGCTCAATTCGGTGGATTATTTTTGTAATTACGAGCATGTTACTAGTTCGCAGAAGCAGGGAGAGTGCTCAGTGCGCGCTCAACAGTAAAAGCTGCGTTTTTGTTGCCTCGCTGACCCGTAAAGTGCTTGCTCGTGTGGGTTTCACTTGGGTTCCTTGTGACAATGCGTGTTAATGCGTGACAAGTGTGCGTCTAAACCTGCTCCATATGCAACTTGCTTTGCGATCATTTGAAAAAGTCATGGAAATGCTGCACGCAAAAAAACAATTGCATGTTGGCGGTTTCGAAAAGAATAGCCTAACAACAAATATAGAAACGGATTTTGTGATCAACAACATTTCTGTGGGACATTTTCAATTTTTGTTGAACATGCTCAGACTGAGCCAATGAATTCTTTCAAGAGGACAAAATTACTACTGTACTTGTAACATTTGTTAGTCTGGGAAAATGTAATTTTTCTCAAAATACAGAAACAGACGTTTTGGAAAAGAGACCTTCACACGGCATTTAACAAACGAAGGAATTGCAGCTATATTATATGCAGCTATTATATGCAGACGAATTCATACGAATTTTCTCTGGAGGGGATCATTGAAGGCTCTTTGTAAAGACAAGCTTGAAATAAAGAAACATTTTCCCAAGTCCAAACTACAGTTCATCTTGATGCTTGCTTGATGTCACGGATGTGAATTAAAAAGGCTCTTTCATGCGCTGTAAAAAAACAAACAAAAAAACCAACAACATACACACACAAATAGCATCCTTCCTTCCCTTCTTCACCTGTCAATTGGCGCACCGCCTGTGCATGCAAGCCTCCAGAAAACCATCGCTGTGACAGCCCAGGTGGCTTTCGTCAAGGCGACCGCCATCCAATAATGCCCTCATGATATGTGTGTCCCCACTGCTAGAGGAAACCTGCGATAAAATTATACATCTAGACATACTTCACAGTCATTGATGATGGCCGAAGCTTGTTTCCTGGTACGAGAGCGCTTTGCACTTTCCAATGCTGCCTTAAACAATGTTGGAGCTTTTAGCTCAGATCTAGCTTTATAATTACTTCAACTTTACATTTGATCTGAATGGTCGGAAATACTTTAGTCTTTCTTTCAACCTAAGGCTCATACCGTCAGATTTGACCAGTGAGCAGCAAAACAAATGAACTCTATTGTATGCCTGTGTCCCATCCTGATTTCTTCTCAGGGGGTAATTATTTCAGTGTTACATGGGGCACTACTGAGTTCATGTTGTGGGGAACAAGTTGGGGACCCCTAAAATACATAAAACCCCAATTCTAATGAAGTTGGGATGTTGTGTTTGTGTTTGAATTTGCAAATCATGTTCGACCTATATTTAATTGAATACACTACAAAGACAAGATATTCCATGTTCAAACTGATAAACTTGATTGTTTTTAGCAAATAATCATGAATGTAGAATATTATGGCTGCAACACCAAAAAAGCTGGGACAGTCTCATGTTTACCACTGGGTTACATCACCTCCGTTGTCGTATTTTACGTTTCATAATGCGCCACACATTTTCAATGGGAGACAGGTCTGGACCGTAGGCAGGCCAGTCTAGTACCCGCACTCTTTTACTACGAAGCCACGCTGCTGTAACACGTGCAGAATGTGCTTTGGCATTGTCTTGCTGAAATAAGGAGGGGCGTCCATGATAAAGACGATGCTTGGATGGCAGCATATGTTTCTCCAAAACCTGTATGTACCTTTCAGCATTAATGGTGCCTTCACAGATGTGTTAGTTACCCATGCCATTGGCACTAACACAGCCCTTGAGCTCAGGCCCAGAGAAGCCGGCGGCGTTTCTGGGTGTTGTTGATTTGGCTTTTGCTTTACATAGTCGTTTCAAGTTGCACTTACGGATGTAGCGCCAAACTGTATTTACTGACATTGGTTTTGTGAAGTGTTCCTGTTCCCATGTGGTGATATCCTTTACACGTGATGTCGGTTTTCGACGCAGTGCCGCCTGAGGGATCGAAAGTCACGGGCATTTAATGTTGGTTTTCGGCCTCGTGATTTCTCCAGATTCTCTGAGCCTTTGATGATATTATGGACTGTAGATGATGAAATCCCTAAATTCCTTGCAATTGTACGTTGGGGAACATTGTCCTTAAACCGTTGGACAATTTTCTCACGCACTTGTTGACAAAGAGGTGAACCCCGCCCCATCTTTTCTTGTGAATGACTGAGCAATTCAGGGAAGCAATCATGGCACCCACCTGTTCCCAATGAGCCTGTTCACCTGCGGGATGTTCCAAACACGTGTTTGATGAGCATTCCTCAACTTTCTCACTCTTTTTTGCCACCTGTCCCAGCTTTTTTGAAACGTGTTAGTTAATGATTATTTGCTAAAAACAAAGAAGTTTATCAGTTTGAACTTTAAATATCTTGTCTTTGTAGTGTATTCAATTAACTATAGGTTGAGCATGATTTGCAAATCATTGTATTGTGTTTTTATTGATGTTTAACACAACGCCCCAACTTCATTGGAATTGGGGTTGTACAATTTCACCAGGATACTTGCAAAAATGGGCGAGGTTCCGGGTATCTTCGTATGTTTGTCGGAAGAAACAACTATTTCCACACCCTGGTGCTCGCTCGGGACTTAGTCAGCTGGCTTCGAGAATGCTAATATGTTTACAGTAATTACCCATTATTTGCGGGGAATAGGGACCTGAGCCCTGCTAGGCTACCTAAAAATATTTATAATTGCCTGTATTTATTGTTTAACTGTGAATATACTGTAACTCAAACTATGAGCCCAAACCAGTTAAATATCCTGTCAAACTCATCTTACAACAATAACCTTAAAAATGATTAGTTCACAGATGATTTGATTGAGGAAAACGATGCACCGGATGTGCGTGTGTCACACATGCGTCATTCCTTGACACACATTATGATGTGCTGCCCTGTTTAGACGGCTTGGCGGGCGTTTTGTGTCATCTTAGGGCATTTCGGAAAGGGCACCAAAATCTCTAATTGGTGATTTTCTTTTGAGTTAAAAGGCGGGGATAGGTTCTCCAAAGAAGAAAACACAGCTTCACCAAATGTGTTTAATAGATTTCAAACAAAGTCTTCATTGAGGAAAGAAATAATTACCGCTATGTTTAGCCAATTGTAAGAGAGAAAATGGATTCATTTATTGAACGTGCACTGATTCGGACGTCACAGGTAATACTCTGCCCGGTATAGAGTTGATCATTAGTCAAGGCCAGAAACGATTGCCTGAGTCATTGTGTCTATCACTTTGGTTATTCAGTGCTTACTTATCATTTTTTTCAAATCGCCACACACACATGCACACGCACGCACACACAATTTCAATTAAAAGCTATGATGAGATGCAGTCAACCCCAGAAACTGTCTGAAGGACCCAAAGTTGTATCCTCACCAACATCGTAATTAGAGCTTTCATACGATAAAGGTTATTACCACAAAACCAGCTAATCTTCTTCAAGAAAAAAAAAACTCTTTATGATTTCAACCCATAATTTGATTTGACCAGAAGGAGTCATTCTTCAATTAGAATGGTAATTTTCCACGAATGATTCTATGTGTCACTGAATATTGAATAAATTGTCCATTCATTTGATGCTTGGGTTCAACGATTTCTAATGAATATGGTGAAAGTTACCGTATAAATACAAACACTGGCAAATCTATTATGTGGAAGTGCAAATGTAGTTGGCAGGGTAAGAAAAAGGGCGGGTAGAGCAAAAAGAGACAATTGAAATATAATTTGAACAAATCCGATATCCTCCCGTCAGTAAACGAGAAAAGCTGCTTTTTCTGTTTTGCCCATTTCATTAACATATCGACCTAAAAATACACAACGAGTGCTCTAGTTCATTTAGGTAAGGCTAAAGGCGCTTGTATGTATATTGCTTTAAGTAGACGTCGTAAGTAGCCCTGCTGTCTTTGCTATTCATCGTTACATTTATGAGGTGAATCATTGAAAACAAGCCCCAATTACATATTGATCCAAAACGCTTCCTGGTCTGAGGGGATGTTCAAAGTCTCTCTCGTTTGATAGAAGCATGCGCGTGCGAGGCGTAGGAGGCTTGGAGCCGGAGATGTGCTAATGGGGACAAAACACATTGTCCCGCACATCGGTTACCTGCGCTGTCAAGGAGCATCACCGCGGAGCCGTGATGAAGGGCACCGCGATCTCACCTCATCCTGACACCTGCTGCTCCGCCGTCTGCCGGGCCCGACACTCCCCTGCTTCTGCTGCTAAACGCACAGAACAGACACGGTGCTACTGTTTACATGTGATCTGATCTATTCCGATCCGGCGTATAGCTGTACACGTGACGTGCTTTGAATCGAAACAGCCGTTTTACTGACAGGCAGCCCGACGCTATTCCGATTCACGATTTACAGTGACGAAATTTTGCTTCTGTTCGGTTTGACACCAAATGGAATTCCATTTGGATTTTTCAGATGATTCCGACTGAGGTGTACATATGAAGCATTTTCATTCGGTCGGGGCTTCTAACCCAATTGTAATCGGAATACAAGGGTCCATGAAAACCTGGCTAGTGTCATCAGCAGGTTGCAACAGAAATACGCACAGGCTGGAAGTCACTGAAAGGCGGAAAGATACACGTCCTTGGAAATGTACTACAATCCACACATTGATCCTTACATTCAGAAAAACATGCATTATGTGTCCAGTATTGTATGATTTTCTCTGACATTAAGTGTGAGGTGTCATGAGGCTGACGTCGAACCAAACTGAGCAAGATTCTAATCTGCATTACAAGTCGACATTTGTCTGGGGGGAAAAATCTGATGCTTCTTACAAGATGCCGGATTTTTATTTTTACAAATCACATCCGATAACATTGCCATTTTTTTTTTTAATGTCGACTGTGTTTTCATACACACTTTTAAAATGAACTAAACTAAGTCCTCTAAAACGGACTATTGTTATCATTAGGCGTTTATTTGAAAGAAGACTCGGATCTGCTGTACTTCACGTCAAATCGTCACCGAAGCGAAAAAGATACGAATCAAGCGTCATCCCTCTCTGGTGTGTGAATCACGGAAACAACATTTCCGTTGTCAATATTCAGTAGGTGGTAAATGTTGAAGCCTTAGTTGAAGTTTACACGACGTTCAGTGGCACCGACACAGTTGTACGACTGAAAGAGCGCTGATTCATTACTGGAAAAAAAAAAACATCCTCAGAAGCATGATTCATATTTATATCAAGCTATTAAAGAAAAATGCTGCTTTTAATGCTGCCTGTCTTGGGCATAATACTACAACATGTCATATGCGATTCAGCTTAAGCAATTTCAACTGAAACGTTCCATTTTCTCTCAGGCTACGGAGAAGTGCTGATTCTGCAGCCACGCGTTATGTTGAGTCCTCGCGCAGGTTCGCCTGCTGGATGAAAATAAACCTGCTTGTTCACATAAAGGTCTGGCTGAGGTCGATTCTCCTGACTGGATCTGTCTCATTTCCTGATTGGTGGTTTTTGGATGAGAAACCGTTCGGCTCGGTCGGTTTCAGTGGTTGAAGCAACCACACGCACACAAACACTCCCACGAATACACTGTGTATGCACACACACGCTGCAACAGAACAGCAATGACCTACAGTTGACCCTGGAACTTTGCCACAATGCAGAGGGACGCCACGACAGCCTCGCTGAGCTCCGTCCTGTTATGACTGCATCACCAAGGAACACATGTACAACTGCATACACTGATACGCAGCGCGGAGGGACCTGCAATGGTTATCACTTCGAAGGCAGACAGCCAGCAGAGGCTATGATATTTCATTTGTTTAAAGTCCTAATTACGTTCTAGAATGCTTGCTCTGTCACCGCTGTCAATATTTTTTTTTCTATTTGTTTCATTCGGATTCTTTTTATTGTTTCCTTCCAAATGAAATGTGGTGAACTGTCAAGTATTATTTTCAGTCTGACGGAGTGCCAGTATGTTTCGCAATTTATAATACTTGCAACATGAATACTAAATAAAAACTGTTTCACATTTGACCGTTATAAATGTCTTACTTTTTTCAGTCATTTGGATTATCTACTGATGGATTATTATGATCTATTTCATTGAAAAAAAAAAGAAAAATCGGGACATGACATTTTACAGGAGTTAAATTCATACTCTATTAATCAGTTATTTTGCCAACAGTAACCATATACTGTTACAAGAAAACGTTTTTTGGGGGCAGATTACCTTTATTTCTGCATATATTGGTCATAAAATGTGATCCGATCTTAATTTAAGTCACAACAATAGACAAAGTATGCCTAAACTAATATTAGTCAAACAATTAATGCTTTCAAAATTTTACTGGACACAACATGCAAGCATTCATAGTGCAGGGTTGAAAAAGTATGTCAACTTCAAGGCCAATTACTTCCCCAAGAACTAATCCGATTCAGGACTCATCCAACCTAGAGTTCCAATCAATGTGATGAGATTGGAGGTGTTGGCTAAAGCTGCCCCGCCCTGAATTGTAAACTTGCATGAAGTTGGAAAGGGTCACAAAAGTATCTCTAAAAGCCTTGACGTTTATCAGTCTGCGGTAAGACAGATGGTCTATATTGTTTAAAGAGAAAATTCAACACTGTTGCTACTCTCTCTAGGAGTGGCCATCCTGTAAAGATCACTCCAAGAGCACAGTTCAGAATTCTCTGGCACATGCTAACATCCTTGTTGAAAAATCTACGATATCTACCGGTAAAACATTAAACAACAACGGCTGTCATTGAAGGGCACAATGAAGGAAGCTACTGCTGTCCCCAAATACATTGCTCCAGCTTTGAAGTTTGCAAAAGAGGGCCACACCACTACTGGCAAACTATTGTGAGGACAGATTAAATGAAAGTTGAGATGGAACACACCATGCTACAAAAACTTCATCCCAACTGTGAAGTTCGGTGGCGCGTATTTGTGGTTCGGGACAGCTTTTCCACATCAGGGACTGGACGCATTGCTATCGTCAATGGAAGAATTAAATTCCTGTTTATCAAAACATTTTTTAGGTGAATTTAAGACCATCTGTCTGCCAAATGAAGCTAAACAGAAGATAAGCATTGCAACGGCACAATGACCTAAAGGACATAAGTCAATCAACAATTTAATGGCCTTAAATGAAGAAAATGCGCCTACCAGAGTCGCCCAGTCAGAGTCCTGACCTCAACCCGAATGAGATGCAATGGCATGACCTCAAGATGGCCAAACACATTACATGTCCCTAAGAATATTGCTGACCTGAAACAGTTTTGTAAAAAGGAATGGTGCAAAATTCAACCTGATCTTTGTGCACGTCTGAGCTCCAACTACAGGAAACATTTAGTTGAGGTTCTTGCCTCCAAAGGCTCAACCAGTTATTAAATCCAAAGGTTCACATACTTGTACCACCTGCACTGACATTTACATGTGGTTTGGTATTAGTCCAAGCAGACCGAGTCGTTCGATTGTTGTGACTTAGATGAAGATTAAATGATGTGATGACCAAGTTATACATTACTACAAGTAATTCCATATTATTCCCTATTATACACGACAAAGAAATATTTGATCAAAAATATTTAATGTTTAAGTCCTAACAAGCATGTTTTTGGAAGGTGGAGGGAAACCAGAGTACCTGGAGAAAACCCACGCAGGCACGGAGAGAACGTGCAAACTCCACCCAGGAAGAGCGGAGCCTGGATTCCAACCAATAACCACTCACCACTGTGCCACCCAAATTAAGACATGTAAACAAAAATGTTTAAAAAATAATAGGCCATTAAAGTATCTAAATGGTCATCACATTAGATTAAGAGGTTTATTTTATAAAACAAGTTCACAGGTTAAGCAATGATTTCATTTGTCAAGATCCTTAAAGTTTAGATTCTCACTTTGTCTGTTGAAATAAAGCAGTTAAGGACTTTAAACTGTGTGGGCTTTACTGTACTGGGTGCACAATATGTTCATCAAATGTGAGTAAAAGTCAGTGGGACCCTGTAGACACTGTGTGTAGTTAGGGCAAAAAAAATGCAAACATTTTGACCTTTTGAAAAGCAAAAGATTAATGCAAGATGTGGTGTATTGCATATTGTAGTTGTCTGGAATCATCATCTGTGATGCTCACATAAAATAAAGCTTTCCTTAGTCTGTGTTAATGTCTGCGTATATGGGAGGTAGATTCCCCCTCTCCCCCAGCTATACAGTATATGGGCTTGAGACATGAATTTGTCTTCACTAGAGCAATATCAGTCAGTGCACCAACCAGCACAATACAATAGCTTTATTTAGCTCTGTGGTCTGTCGACATCAGCTCAGTAATAAGTCTGGTCAGGACCTGACCTGAGTGGAAGTGAACTGTCACCCTCATCTGTGATGAAAGACATTGTCGACCATCCTCTTTGCTGCCATGCTAATTCTTGTCCGGAAAAAAACAAAAAAACAAACAAAACCAAAACTGTTCAACGCTCATTTTCGTTCCTTCTCTCCTTGCTTACTCTGAGCTCTGTCTATTTTCATTCTATACATTTGCTGCATTTATCCTCCTCTCGCTTTACCTCACTATTGTGAATGATCCCTTTAACCTTCGTCCCCCAGCATATGTCCCCATCCTCCATTTTTTTCTTTACTGCCCTTGAATTTTGCTATTTATCAAGCCTTGTAACTTTTCCAACCAACTCCCCTTAGAGTTCAGAGCGACCCTGATAAAAGCTAGAAAACCCAGGAACAATATGAGTCATGAAGGGAGGATGTAATATAAATAAATCATGTATTGCAGTAACATTGGCATATACTAAATGTAATTCTCTGGAGGCCAAGAAATATTCAGTCCCTCTAGGATTTTGGGGCCTGTTTAGTTTGTTGAGAAAAGTCTGAATTTTATAAGTTGGCATATTTTTTTGTTTTTGCTCTGCACTGAAAGTTGGATCAGGAAGTTCAGTTTTTAAATACAGTAGAACGTCGATTTAACGGAATAATAGGGGAGGGCCGTCCATTACAGCCGATTGTCCGTTATATTGAAGCACTTTTTTTCATGGCCTAAATGCAACCATAGAGTACGAAATGATTGTTATAAACATTTTACATAGCCTAAAACACACAATAATGAATGTGAATAAATATTACAAAAAAGATTGAAAATATTGGATCCAGATTTAAAGATATAATCTGCAGGAATGTATAGGATAGTCACTAAATATTAAAAAAAAAATATATATATATATATATATAAAAAAAATATAGCAAGATGTGTCAGAAGCTGAATCAGGCTGAATCAGCATACTGCCGTCTAGTGTTGTAGTGGCTTGAATGAAGAAAAAAAAATAGTTGTGGATTTCACCTTCAGTCGAGATTTGCCGGTGTAGCCTGCCGTTAACATGCATGTTAGGCTCATTGAAGACTAAATTGTCCTTAGCTGTGTGAGTGTGAATGATCCTCGTCGCTGAAATCAATCAGTAAAACAGGCCACGATAAACATACAATATTATAGACAGATGAAAAAGAAGCTCCACCCACTGACATCAATGAAACGTAGTTATACTCCATGTAGGCTGTGAAAAGGACATTTATGACATACTCAGACAAACAGCCCTCTGGCTAACCAATAACATGGAACAATACAGGTTGAACCATCTATTTCTTTTGCTAGTTGGACTTGTATCACTGACACATAAACATTAATTGGACACAACACAATGCCCTGCGATTGGCTGGTAAACACTCCAGGGTGTACCCGCCTCTTGCCCAAAGCCAGCTGGGGAGGAAATTTGCTCACCCACACGACCCTAATGAGGACAAGTTGTATAGACAATGGTTGGAAACCCCAAATTTGTAACTAAAGTACTACATTTAACAACATGTTGACTTTCAATACATTTCATAATTGCAGAGCTTGAGTCTACATAAAGTATATCGACTCGCTAAGTGTTAATGTTCACGTAACCAATCAAAACTGATACAGGAAGAAATGTCTTGCTTCTGTATTAGAGAAGTTAGCAGCATACTTAAGAGCCATGGGGCCCCATGACTTTATCTATACAGTACGTATTAATGGGCCCTGGAGAGATAAATTATATGAAAGGGCATTACATATCTTCAAAAGTCCCTTCTTTCGTCGAGTTAGCCTGAAGTATATCAGGTATTTGAATGTTGGCCATTTTAATGGCATGGCATTTTAACAATTTGGTGTCCGTGCTACACCTTAAGAAATGTTTACATAGCTGGAACACTTAGTCATAGGAAACGCACAAGGGTTATAAACTCTGCACATAATCTCCCACGTTGTGGAAGAGCGGTTTGGTCTTTTCCGGTTTTGAAGAATTGCATTATTCTATATGTTTTGTTGACAGGACTTGCCCAAACTATCCAATGTAGACGTGTATCGTCCTTGTAAGTCTCAGTGATTTTCTCACTGGATGCATTAAGGAAGAAATTTGGTCCAATCAGCCGAGTGCTAGACATGGCACACCAAACCACGAGCTTCAGAGAGTCTCGTAATTTTGCTGGCTTTGATAACCCCCATATTTGAGAGTTGTGTTGGTTTACCCGACCAGAGCGATTAAAGATAAACTCGTCACTGAACCATAAGTATGAGTGATTCACACATTTTCACACAAGCATCTAAATATTCTGCTCGAAGCCTTTGAACAACCTGAAGTCAGTACGGGTAAAGCTTTATCAGTCTCCGAAGCATCTGCTAAATCGAGCTTTTGTCGATGCCGAGTTCCAGTGCTGCCATCCAGATAGACTTTCCCTCGCTTTGCGCGAACGCCTGCTCTAGAAGTTCGGTGTGTTCATCAGTGGTGGTAAGATCAGGACTTCTGTTGCGTTGTGTTGTTTGAAAAGAGGTAGATACTTATTTGAGAAACTTGCAATGAATAGGATAAATTGTACTATGCGTTGGAGCTGAACTGCAGTCGGGGAAAGAAAAACTTCTTGCCAGGCGGCAATTTTGCATCAGTGCTCCAATGTCAAATTCACAAGCCATGGGCAAACTCACAAAAACCGCAAAGCCTAAGCTGTCAAATGCTAATGGCCTCACATGTTCGATTGATACATGAAACAAAATAGAAAAAGGAAGTGTGTAGTGACGGTTGGGAAAACCTGTATCTAAACTTCTCACCCCAACTGTATTTTATTATTCATATCTTTATTCTCTCAGGATTTTCCGAGCTCGGTCGGTGTGGAAATGTACGCTAGTGCCAGCATACAAAGTAGTCTGATGGAGAAACACCTGGGTAAACTATAATTTCCATATTTCTTTCACTCCCTATTATAAAGCATTTCGGGGGGGAGGGGGGGATCAGCTTTCTTGAACACAGACAATATTACAATATGAAAACAAATCTGTCGTTTCAGATGTCAGCTCTGATCACTGTCAGTCAGGCCAATATTTGTGTTTTGCTTTAAAACATGCTTCTAATGTGTTAGGCTCTCACTGGGATGTGTGCCAAAGTATAATATCAGAGTGACACAATGAGTGGAGCATCCAAACATGATATATGTCTCCCTTCTATGCTGCTCTAATATGATATCCAGTGTGAGAATATCAATCCTTTTGTCGACATTGATTATCCAGACTGTTTGTCATATTAGCGTGAGTCGTGTGTGCCAGAGTGCATCTTCCTACATGTATGTGTACATGCAGGTCCATTGTTGTGCGCACGTACATTCAGTGGGCTCGTTTCTACTCCCTGATGGATAAAACAGTTTTGCTTCAGATTGAAGAGATTTATGAGCATGGCGCCCCCACACACAGAGACAGCCACTGACAGTCAGTGAGACGGGTGTGCTTGAGAGGAAGCAAAGGAAGAGGAGGAGGACGAAAGGCAAAGGAGATTGGCGGAGACGGCAAGCTGTGAGCTGCAAAGATATAAACAGGTGAATAATTTTCTCTTCGATTTCAGATTGTTTCCTCATCCCTCAGCCTGGCCCTCTCCTCAGAGAGAGAGAACTGCAGTGTCTTGCTAAGCAGCGCTGGAAGACTTCTGGCACAGATGTATAGCTTGGCTCCTCTCGCTCCATCGTGCACTGCTGGTCGCCTCGCGCCACTGGCCAAGCTGTTCAAATGCACGGCTTTATCCTCCCGCCTGAATTGCGTTAGCTCTGGGGCTGTCATAAACTGCTACAAGCAGCAGCAGCCGTTAAAGACGTACACTCACATTCGCCAAGAACAACCTTTACGTGGACATGCTTTTATTCACTCGCAACAATATACACATGCTTTGGCCAGAAGCAAATGCATTCACAAAAGGTTGTACCCTGAAGGAACGAATGCTACGACATTCCATTTGGCAAATTGAAAACATAGAGGGAAAAAAAGTCAAATAACAGTATATGTACAAAGACACTATATTTAATCACTGTATATAACCAGTGACTGGCAGAAATGCAGCAAGTTTAGCTCCTGTATTGACCTTGTTAAACAGAATATACCTCGTTAACTTTGTTTTGGGGGAAACATCTACTGTAATCTGGTCCTGAGGGAAATGACTGGAAAAAAATGTGACCTGATTGTCACGTAGACCTGCCAAGACTGCATGACCTAAAACGACCTGAATCCGTGGACATGCCCATACAATAGAACAGCCCAAAAAATGCACGAACAGTGAACTGGAATTGACAGTACGGTGGTGCCTTGAGATACAAGTTTAATTTGTTGTGTGACCACGCTTGTAACTCACATCACTCATATCTCAAATCAAACAGGAATGGAAATGCTATTAATCTGTTCCAGCCTCCCCGACAAAATGTGTTTAATGTGTTTTTAATGAGACAAAAAGAACTATATAATATACAATATTTTACAAACTTACAGTCATGACAGAAATTATTCAACACTGCGACACCAATGCTATTCCCACTATGACCCTTCCCACTATTATGTTAGCATTAAACTAGCAGACTTACAAGCTCTCTGTTTTATGTTCAATTGGACAGCAAACTCCAACTGGGAGTGGCAATGAACAGTTTAAATCCTCTTTTTGGAAGAAATGTTCACTATCTGCCAAACTGCTGCCTATTGTGAAATGCGTTGCCTTGGTTTCACTGCCACTGTTTCGTGCTTGCATCTGACATTTTTGCTCACAGGCTAAAGCCCAAACCAAAACAACAACAAAAACAGCTCGTATCTCCAAAAAAATCGGAAGCTGGGTCACTCGTATCTCAAGGCAGCGCTGTATAATGTTTTTACCTTTATAGACCATTCAAGAATGAGGAAAGAGAAATGGAAAAAGCCGACATGTCAGTGTAAAACAGTCAATTGGTCACACACTAATTGTAGGAGCTGGAGAGCGGCCACCTACAGTAGGTCTGTGTGATGTGCTATAATGGGTTCAAAGCAGAGGTAAAATACAAATATAATAATTACCTACTTTAATAAGGCAGTGGAAATAAGACACTGTCCAATATTGTAGCTTAATCCCAGCGAAGTTAGTGTTGGGTTACACAAGGCACCTAGTGTTGTGGCGACACACTTGTTCACAGTTTGTGTTAGCAGATGTCGGTTTTGTGTGTGTGTGTGTGTGTGTGTGTGTCAGGGTTTGCGCTTTCAAGCATTTTGCAATTAGCACTCCATTAAAAGGGATTACCTTTGCTAAAATCCGAAGCAATATGCTACCGTTTGTTTTAATAGGATTTGTTTTGGGAACAAGGCTTTCCTCTGTCCTGTCGACGGGAAGCCACAGTACAAAAAAAAACAAAAACAAAAAAAAGAAGCAAGTGAGCAAACAAGGCGAGACAACAGCCAGCTTTTCAGACAGAGCGGCAGCGACACCTCTCTCAGCGAGTCTCCAGGCTGTCAGTCCCAAGCAGACTGTGGCCTCCCCTCTCTCAGTATCATTGACTTGCTGCTGACTTAAAAGCACTAAAGCCAGGCCCGTCTGAAATGATGCATTGTTCTGGAGGAGTTATCATACTGGATAATATTCTCCTGAAAGACACTCTTAAAGTGGACTTGAGAGAATGGAGCTGGCTGCTTCACTTTCTCTCTTTGGTTGCTAGGTTCGAGTTCCCCACACAGGATCACTGGAGCCTTTATAGGCTTCTGGCATTGGTTCAGCTCCCTTCCGCTGTCTGTGTCTATGAGAGAGTGGGAGAGGGCAGCCCAGGGAAAAATCCTTCCACTCTCTCAGGGTGGCGTGCTGGGACTTCCGATGTATGTGCCTGCTACCCCTCATGGCCCAGTCTTCTACTGGCAAATTCATTCCTTCTGATGGCCAGTTCCTTCAGCTCTGCTCTCTGCCTCTGACCTCAATCTGTCTCATTAAACCATAATTGGAAATAAGCGAGGCAACGTGCACCTGTGTGCCCCTTTGCTAAATCACAGCCTGGGATTTCTCACCCACAGCTAATACAACATAGGCAGATCTGAAGGGAAGCTGAGGCGAAGGTTGTTCTGTGGCGGTGAGGTATTTCAAAGCGTTAGCCCGAGGGGTACGTTCACGCTCCCGAAACTGAAGAGCAAAAATGACACGTGCTACAAGAATGGATTCTTTCATACCTTAAGAGAATAGAGGTGAAATATCACCCTGTTCAATGGTTTGCCATCATCAATCATTGGGAGAATATAAATGCTCGTCACTCCTTATTTGAGTGGACGTTCTGCAACAGGAGTCTTAAGATGTTTTCTACCAAGACATTTCAGTTTGGTTCACTATGGTACAGGTCAAGATGGTAAACCCTGCTGGCTTTGGTTCCTACCATGGTGTGTGTTGGCAGAACAGTGCTACGTGTGTCAGCTACATCATCCTGATGTCTCAGCATGACATCATCCCCCAATAAATCACAAGGAGAATGGTGACGCACTCCGATTTTGGGCAGGAGTTGGGCAATTGCTTTGTCGAGGGGGTCACGTAAGAAACTGGAATGGTTGTCGTCGGCCACACCCAAATGACAAACTCAACCGTGTTTCATACTAATTTTGTGTTGTAATATAAATTACATTGTTTTGATAAGCTGCTAATAGTGTAGAAGTACAGGTATGGATAGTTTTTAGTTGGGAGTCCTAACCCGGGAGTGGAGGTGACATTATCATGGGAAAACCCCCTCTTCCACTCCAGTTGTTATGTTTAAAGTAAGAGTGCTCCAAAGTCATATGGTGTCGACTGATCCATTTGGTCGCCTTTTCCACCATTTGACAACTGAAACACAAGAACCTCACTGAATTGTACTGTTTGTTAGGGAAAATACTGCACTTGCCCCATGAGCAAAGTCATTCCTTTAAACCAACTCTCATACCAAAAAGCAGGTTCTTCTCATCTACATTATAATATTCATTCATTCATTCATCTTCCGTAATGCTTCTCCTCACTAGGGTCGCGGACGTGCCGGAGCCTAACGCAGCTATCAGGCGGCGTACACCCTGAAGTGGTCGCCAGCCAATCGCAGGGCACATATAAACAAACAACCATTCGCACTCACATTCACACCTATGGACAATGGAGACTCTTCAATTAGCCTACCGTGCATGTTTTTGGGATGTGGGAGGAAACCCGAGTACCTGGAGAACATACAAACTCCACACAGGCGAGGCCGGATTTGAACCCCGGTCTTCAGAACTGTGAGGCAGATGTGCTAACCAGTCGCAGACCGTGACCATTCTAATATTCATTAGAATTATGACACTGTTGGAATACGATGCAAATGTTTTTCATCTATGTATTTACATTCCTGCACATGACAGAGTTACTTTCCGGACTAATGATCTAACTGGAATGACCTCCATATTGCAGATACCTGTACAGTATGTACAAGCACTTATTTTCGTTGTCTTTTTGTATACTGTAGTTCTCAAAGGTGATAAGACTCTTTTGCAGTCATCAAAACAGTTCTATGTTAAAAAGTGCCTTCTATTTCACATTCTTATGTCACTTTAATTTCCATTTTCAGAGACACAATCTCAGAAAAGCACAGGAAATATGCAGCCATCCATCCACTTTCTATACTGCTTGTCCTCATAAAAAGGGTGAGCTGAAGCCAATTGCAGGGCAGGCAATATACAAGTACAATGACATTGAAATCACTGGAACTAGCTGGAAGTAATGTCTTGAAATGAAAGGCCTTAGTGCTTTGCTGTTGCTGTGTGTGCCGCATGAGTTTCTGAGAAAGTGCCTGTGACTGGCTTGTCCTAGCCATCCTCAAACACGTCTAAAGTAGCTGATCCGAAGACTCCTTGGCAATGACAAGGGAACAGTCGAGGCCTTATTTACTTAATATAAAACATTTACATTTTGATTTTGACATTATCTAAAAGAAATACTGTAAATCGCTTAGATTGAGTGAAGCACCCAGAGATGATTGTTCTGCTTAAATAACTATTGTATGTGCTGTTTTGTCCCCCAAGCATACAGTCTTGCTTACCTGCTTAACCCCGTAGCCCAGGAAAATACACATTTGTATGCACATCTCCTCACGCTTATTCACGTATGATGAATTTATATCAAATCCATATTTTGTCTCGATTATGGTGTAGGCTATAAAAAAAAAAAAATAATAATAATCTCATTCGGCAGACAAAATCAGAATATAGCGTGAGCATTGCGTCAGTGTGAGCATTATTAAACAGGTGGAGTCAAATAAAACTGTGATTGTTGTGCGGTTTGAATTTTAGATTTGCTCCCTCAGCACCTTTACTGTCTCGGAGTACAGCAAAAGCCCAGGCCGTGTTTTGCTGCAGGGGGATATTACGCATGCTTATGTGCATGGCGGTTGCATATAAATTGATTTTTTTTCATATCTTTTGTTTTATACAGTTCTTTGTCATTTCAAGCTGGATATACAAACGCCGGCAGAAAACTAATATAACACGTCAATCATATAGTGTTAATAACGGTGAATATAAATGTAAATCGGACTGCAAACTAATCACTGATTTACTGACAAACAAAACCCAAAACCAAAACACTGTCATACAATCTGAAAACAGACATGATTGATGTGCACATTTCGCAACATCAATTGGGTAGGCTGCATTCGGATAAGAAAGAAACCTGGTCTGGGGCAGGTGTGCATTTAAAAGGAACACAGTGGCTACATTTGCCTGATCTATTCTAATATCTGCTGACTATATTTACCAGAATTACTGGTTGCACTGAGGCAGAGACTTCATACTTGAATTATTTGTCTTGTCTGGGCTGAAGGCAGGGTGCGTGAGTGCTGAGTTTGAAGCCTCCCTCAGATTCAATCGCATGTTTAAACAGGGCAAATGACACATATTGTAAGGGGAATTAAGTATTTAAAACACTTTAAAAGAATCCGCTTAATATTTGTGACATTTTGCATGCAGTTCTTGTGATGAATCCTTTCCCAAAAACCTGACGAATACCAAATTGTACAAAATCCAAAGCAATATTTCCCATAGGAAAAAATGTAAATCCAATTAATCTGTTGCAGACACCTAGAAATATTCACAAAAAAGGTTTTCGTTACTTTGAGTTGATAAAAGCTTGCATTGTGGAATACGCATTGCCGTCTTTTGAACCCTCTACAGGTATACACAACTGCGGAAATGCTTCAGATGATCGTGCATCGATTCTGGGAAATGAATGCCCGACTAACACGTTTTAGTTGTTGTTTGTTTTTTACAAAAACCGAGCTGATGTGGACAATAGGGGACATTTTGATGAAAAAAAAAATCGGCAAATAAGAGAATCATGCAACAACTAGGGGCGGCACGGTGGCCGACTGGTTAGAGCGTCAGCCTCACAGTTCTGAGGACCCGGGTTCAATCCCCGGCCCCGCCTGTGTGGAGTTTGCATGTTCTCCCCGTGCCTGCGTGGGTTTTCTCCGGGCACTCCGGTTTCCTCCTACATCCCAAAAAACATGCATTAATTGGAGACTCTAAATTGCCCGTAGGCGTGACTGTGAGTGCGAATGGTTGTTTGTTTCTATGTGCCCTGCGATTGGCTGGCAACCAGTTCAGGGTGTACCCCGCCTCCTGCCCGATGACAGCTGGGATAGGCTCCAGCACGCCCGCAACCCTAGTGAGGAGAAGCGGCTCAGAAAATGGATGGATGGATGGATGGATGGATACAACAACTAGGGCATACGAAAACCGGAGGTTCCACTGTATAAACAATTAAGTAACAGAGATTGTTTTATTGTTCGCTCTTGGTAGTTTGGAAGTTTTACTTCGTCATTTTTTAAAAGAAAATGTTTGTCAACTTCTTGCCTGCTTGCTTGTTGTTGTTTTGCCTGCATTTGGGTCTTCCGTCTTCAAACAGATGCACAAAAGTATGTTGCATGGTAATATTATCTCCGCAGTCATACTCTAATAAATGTCTCTTGAACTTCCCAATGACCGTGGCCAGTCAATTCAAATCTCATCACAATGACAAATCAGGCTAACTAGTGAGCATCTCATAGTTGCATTAGTACTTCCTCTCATTGCGCGTTCACCACATACACAAGTCAGTGTCAGTTGTCTGACACACAAAGACTCATCCACCCACACGGGCTGGCAAGATCGACTAAGAGGGACACTCGCAATGACTCACTCAGGATCATTTTGAATGTAACGAAAGCAGATTTGCCCTCCTCATTTCTCACACTCTTTCCTGGTTAGCCACAGATATCTTGTCTGGACATGCGAACATTGTATCCATTTAATCCAATAAAGAGTGGGCACACATTCAAGACAGACTTGACTGGAAAATAATGGCCAGAGAAGAACAGTCTTATCCCTTGCATGTATTATTAAAAGGTTTCGTATGCCCAATCATATAAGATTTGGCGCAATCTTTTGGGAGTGGATTGTATCTCATATGTCCACAAGCTCCTGTCAGTGTCAATCTGTTCCTGGTCTTGCAATACTGACAGTTGCTCTGAAGTCTTTTTTTTTTTTTTTTTCTGAGCACCACAGACAGTGGACAGTCAGCTGAGTTGTGACGAGTGAAGCTTCTGAGCATGTTAGTGCCGGTGGAGCAGACAGCTGGAACCAGATGAGTCATTTCTGATCTGTCGAGCTGCTACTCAAGGGAATACAGTAGGACCACATGGGTAGAGGACAATCACTTCCATCTCAAAATGTTTGGCAGAAACTGTCATGTACAGTACATGTGTAAATGACACCATGAAGTGACTGGAGATGGACACACAATGAGGAAACGTGTTATTTGTGAAACAGTCTCATGTGGAGGGTACACAGATTCTTGTAGCGCTTAAGCTTTCTAATACACATTTGTCAGTGGACAGCGAAAATACACTTTTACACTTTACACTTTTACCAGTAGACCTAAAAAAAACAATCCAATTTACATAAATCAATTGTTGAGGAGGAAGGAGATTAAGCCTCCTCCATTTTCTTTCAAAAACCCAAAAATGCTTTATTGTCCAAAGCCAGCAAAAAGGCACTAGTTTCCAAGTCATTTGGGATTTTCTACTATCAAAACTTTCCGCAGCTGAAGAACCACCATAACACACGGCAGCTGACGAGGACCCAACAAAGAATGAACAAAGACTGAAGACTAAATGCACACAATGAATCAGAATCAGTATCATCTTTATTTTGCCAAGTATGTCCAAAAAACACACGAGGAATTTGTCTCCGGTAGTTGCAGCCGCTCGAGTACGACAACAGACAGTCAATTGACAGAGAACACTTTGGAGACAGAAAGACATTGAGAAAAACAGTCACTGAGCAGTAAAGGGTTGCTAGTTATCTGGTAATGCCGGTACAGCTTCTTCTTTTTTTTTTGACAATTGTGCAAAAAGATGCAGAGTCCTCTAGCACTTCGAGCAGTTTGAATGACTAATATAGCAATAGTCCGGTGCAACGACCATTGTGCAAAGGGCGGCGAGACTTCAAGGAGTGTATGCAGTTTAAAGTGACGAGTAGCACAATAACAATGGTACAATGTTGATTGTGCAAATGTTGCAGATGAGCAAACAGGGATGGCGTAGATGCAGAAGAATCTCGAACAAACAAACACAGTACTCCAGAAATCAATGAAAAATATAGTGAAGTCACAGACCAGCGCCTCATCTATCTGTAATTAGAGTTTGGCTTTTGAGGCGTAACATACTGTGTGGTCGAGGTTAATAATTCACTTCTTCATTTCAATCTTCAATTCATCTGGGACTCGTGTTGGTTCTGAGGGAAGTACAGTACAGCTTCAATGTGTGAAATCCAAAATTGCCAACTTTATTTAAATGAGATGGTGACAGGTTTACCAGAGGGCAATCTTCCCTCATTTCACTTGATTCATGTCTTCCTTTAAATCAACCCTTCCCTTTTCCCTTCAACTGCTAATGTTCGCAGAGTCTCACTGTGATGTTATTGCATGCGGATTTTCCTGACGGGAGCCATCTGCCTGTTCCTCCCCCTTGTCATTAGCCCATCTCTGAGATGATTCCCAACACATATAATTGGCTACAATCTGTCTGTCTGCGTTTACTGCCAACCAAACATCTGAACAGTTGAATTCTCTGAAGGGTGGATAGCTGGAAACCTCTGTTCATCTTCCTCCTGTGAGGCCACCACCCTCTTTTTTTGCATTCTATCTTTCCATTTCCCACCATCTTGAGTCAGAAAACATTTTCTTCACGTTATTCCGTCTTCCAAGTCATCGTGGCTCGTACTATCTCCCTGCTTCCCTTCCTTCACATTTGCCTCCCCCTCCCACCTTCCCATTTCTGTTCCCTCTCGCAGGGTATAGCCATATATCGCCTGGTCCTTCGAGGGAGTGAGCGATGTGCGTGTCGCTCATGATGGCAGAGGGAGCAGCAGAGCCTGACGTGAACATACGGTATGAGAGATAGCCTCTCCTAATGAACAACACACTGAATGCAACATGGAGGCAATTACCATCAGGAAGCCATTGGAGGAATAAAAGTGTTCTGACTGCAAAGTGGGGAATTGATTGAAAAGTTTTTAGATTCAAATTGACACTGGTATATTTTCTACTTTTCAGCTCCAAGCTTGGCCCAAATGAGGAAAGTCAAAGCCAGATAAGCCATCTGCATCTCCATCATCACTGATTGTTTCAATTGGTCTGTGTTTATGTTCCTTCCATCTTGTCATGCAGCTGCTATCTTGCTAGGCCGAATGTGACCTTAACCAGGAAAGCTTGGATGCCGGTCTGACATAACATAAGAAAGATTGACAGTCCATTATGAGGAAAAGACCTTACGATCCTGTCAACGGCTGAAGGTAGCATGAGAATTCTTTTCTAGGACACCAGAACAGGTGGCAGCAGGTGGAAGAAAGACACTTTAAATTGTACTGAAACTGGTCGAAAGGTGAATGTTTTAGGCAACGTCCAGATGTCTTGCACTTTCACCTTTCTCTGCGTGACGTGTACTCATGGCTGAGAACGAGGCGCTCAAAAGCGGCAAATCCAGCAGACTATTCAAGGAAAATGCATTTTTAGGCTGCAGTCATCGCTACAGTAGCTAGCTATCTGTACATTGCTATTGCACCGGAAAACTGGCGATGCAAAAGAAGGCACTCAAGTACTTATATAGCAGAAACCTCACGTTAGTATTCCTTTTTGTTTTAAATGTCATTCATACTTTTGATGAGACAAATTAGTTTTTCATTGTGGATAATGAATCGTATTTTCATTTTTCCCATGGACAAATGGTAGTGTTTTTAAAACATACTGTGCATGTGCTCTGTTTTCACGTTGCCAGTTTTGAAATATTTGAGTTTTTAGGCGTGAACAACTTCTCAGGTAAATGGCCAAAACAACAACACTTGAGTTTGATTTCAATTTAAAACAGTAACCTGTAAAAACCTCTGAGTTTTGGAAAGTCCTCACCCCAGCCATCATTTTCCAAAAAGTCTGTTTCTAAGAAAGTCAGACGAAACACAGGACTAAAAACACATTCTGCCTATTGTGCCGATAAACATGAATAATTGATGCAAACAAGGGTTTGTAAAACATTCGGGCTTCTCTTGTTGGTTTGTGGCTGTGAATGTATCACCGTATTTGAAGAGAATAAACAATGGATAACGTGCATTTTGATTCTCCTTGGTAAGACTTTCTTCTCTTGAATTGGAGCTCAAGACAGAGATGATCCATATTACATACTGTATATTCATTAGGGTCATAGGGAATCCTGAGTACCCAGAGAAAAAACATGCAAGATTAGAACCCTGAACCTCAGAACAGTGAGGCAGACATGCCAAACACTAGTCCATTGCAAGCCATAAGATCAGCATGTAAAATGCCATGTAATGACCGTACAGACGGACATTGACATGAGCATGAGGGTCCAATCAGAAAATGAGAGAAGACCTGTTAAATACGAATAATTCAGGGGTCTGGCTGTCTTTCCTCTCCCACCTGCTGCACACTGTTCTACCTCTATCCCGCAAAATATGCAAAGTAAGAAGGCGACCGAAGGTTAATTAGCAGGACGGATGTGTTTGGGGGCTTTGGGACAAACAGTATAAGTTTCTCATTGGCCCTCTGCTCACTAGCAGATGCTCACTTTGCCAGTGTCGCGACCTGACTCGCTACACTTCTGGTGTAGAAAGAAAAAAGGTTTTCAGAGCAAGTGGGAGACAGTTGAAGCAAAAAACAGTTTTATTAAATGGATGACTAGAGAGATCTTATAAGTCCCAGAAAAGGACTTTGTCGTCTGTCATTTATGCCCGTAAAGCTCCTCAGTGGTGGACGATTGGTCCGTGGAGTTTGGTCCGTATGGATGTTGTGCTTGGTGAGGCACAGCAATGAAGGAGCGATCATTCCCAGTGGGTTTATTTTTATTTGTTTTTTTTTTTTTTACTGTGAGTGAACAGTAAGACTGAAGGATTTCCAAGGTTATCCTGTACAGCACAATACAACACGACTGTGGAAACTGAATGCTACGTGATACAGTACCATTATCAGTCTACAGGGCCATGAAATGAGAGTATTTTTTTTTGCAGTTGTTTTTGAGCGAGTTGTTGGGTAAACATGTAGGACAAAGGATAGGATAAGACAAAGCGCACTGTCCTTAATTGCGTGGTGCAGCTCGACTACAGCGAAGTGGTGTTGTCCTAGCGTGGGGGTGGTGACACATGTCTTTGATAGAGTAGCTTGATAACGTCCAGTGAAGGGCAATCTGGCTCCATGTAGAGAGAGAAAGAGAGAGTAGGAGCTCTGTATAAATTGAAAGAAAGAGAACAAACATGTAATCTGTGACTTTCAGACTGCACATTACTTCATTCAGGGTAAAAGGCTAGGAAAAAAAATCCAAGTCAATTAATTAGCTGGCACACGGAGCTGCTCGACTGGAACCCAGGCACATGCAAGGAAAATAAATCAGTGAAATACAACTTTTATCTTGAGAGGGGGAAAATAATCAATAGATTGAGCGCTTGCAAAACAAATATTCAGTATGCTGATATTTCCTCACCATGCTGCTCTGAAAGTTTGACAAAAGTTAGACGAAAATACCAGATTCCCAAAGAAAAGTGGTCATATAGTTGAATGAGTAGTATCGCTTATTACATGATGTGTGACAGACATCTGTTGAAAACAGCTACTGTATGTCAGGTTCGCGTAGAGATTTAACTATACTAACCTGCCATGTATTTATCAGCATTTGTTTGTCTGTCTGAGAAATTACGCAAAACTAGACATTTTATTTTAGTGTTGGGCAAAAATAAAATGTACTGAGTAATTTACTTCTGCTCAGTGCAGAAGTGAAAGGAATTGTTTTCACTGTTGATTGACATTTAGCAAGATTTGGAATAACCTCTCCTTGAGCCGTCACCTTATCGTGGTGGAGGTCCTTATGTGTCCCAATGATCCTTGGCGCTAAGTTGTCTGGGGCTTCACGCCCCTCATAGAATCACCCATGGCAAACGGGTCCTAGCCAAGGGACCATACAAAGCACGGCTCCAAAAACCCCTATGACAAATAAAATTTATGGATTTAGGTTTCCCTTGCCTGGACGCAGGTCACCGGTGCCCCCCTCTGGAGCCAGGCCTGGAGGTGGGGCTCAAAGGCACTCGCCTGGTAGCCGGGCCTGCACCCATGGGGCCCGGCCGGGCAAAGCCTGAAAGGGTAAAGTGGGTCCCCCTTCCCTTGGGCTCACCACCTGTCGGATGGGCCACAGGGGTCGGGTGCAGTGTGAGCTAGGTGGTGGCTGAAGGCGATCCGATCCCCGGCTACAGAAACTGTCTCTAGGGACGTGGAACGTCACCTCTCTGGCAGGGAAGGAGCCCGAGGTGGTGTGTGAGGTTGAGAGGTTCCGACTAGATATAGTCGGGCTCGCCTCCACACACAGTTTGGGCTCTGGTACCAGTCCTCTCGAGAGGGGTTGGACTCTCTTCCACTCTGGAGTTGCCCACGGTGAGAGGCGCCGAGCAGGTGTGGGTATACTTATTGCCCCCCGGCTCGGCGCCTGTACATTGTGGTTCACCCCGGTGGACGAGAGGGTATCCTCCCTCCGACTTCGGGTGGGGGGACGGGTCCTGACTGTTGTTTGTGCCTATGCACCAAACACCAGTTCAGAGTACCCACCCTTTCTGGAGTCCTTGGAAGTGGTGCTGGAGAGCGCTCCCGCTGGGGACTCCATTGTTCTGCTCGAGGACTTCAATGCTCACGTGGGCAATGATAGTGAGACCTGGAAAGGCGTGATTGGGAGGAATGGCCCCCACGATCAGAACCCGAGTGTTGTTCTGTTATTGGACTTCTGTGGTCACCACGGATTGTCCATAATGAACACCATGTTCAAGCATAAGGGTGTCCACACGTGCACTTGGCACCAGGACACCCTAGGTCGCCGTTCGATGATCGACTTTGTGGTAGTGTCATCGGACTTGCGGCCGCATGTCTTAGACACTCGGGTGAAGAGAGGGGCGACGCTGTCAACTGATCACCACCTGGTGGGGGAAGATGCCGGTCCGATCTGGCAGGCCCAGACGTATTGTGAGGGTCTGCTGGGAACGTCGGGCAGAATCCCCTGTCAGAAGGAGTTTCAACTCCCACCTCCTGCAGAACTTCATCCACGTCTCGGGGAGGCAAGGGACATTGAGTCCGAGTGGACCATGCTCCGTGCCGCTATTGCCGAGGCGGCCGACCGGAGCTGTGGCCGTAAGGTAGTCGGTGCCTGTCGTTGCGGCAATCCCCAAGCCCGTTGGCGGACATCAGCGTTGAGGGATGCCGTCAAGCTGAAGAAGGAGTCCTATCCAGCCATTTTGGCCTGTGGGACTCCTGAGGCAGCTGATGGATACCGGCTGGCCAAGCGGAATGCAGCTTTGGTGGTCGCTGAGGCAAAAACCTGAGCGTGGGAGGAGTTCGGTGGATCGGTGCAGCGTCTGCAGTGATGCGGACTTTGTATCGGTCCGTTGTGGTCAAGAAGGAGCTGAGCCGAAAGGCGACGCTCTCGATTTATCGGTCGATCTACGTTCCTACCCTCACCTATGGTCACGAGCTGTGGGTCTTGACCGAAAGAACAAGATCCCGGATACAAGCGGGCGAAATTAGTTTCTTCCGCAGGGTGTCCGGGCTCTCCCTTACACATAGGGTAAGAAGCTCGGTCATCCGGGAGGGGCTCAGACTAGAGCCGGTGCTCCTCCGCATTGAGAGGAGCCAGATGAGGTGGCTCCGGCATCTGCTTAGGAAGCCTCAAGGACGCCTCCCTGTTGAGGTGTTCCGGGCACGTCCCACCGGGAGGAGACCCCGGGGACGCCCAAGGACACGCTGGAGAGACTACGTCTCTCGGCTCGCCTGGGAATGCCACGGAAGACCTGGAGGAAGTGGCTGGGGAGAGAGAAGTCTGGGCTTCCTTGCTAAAGCTACTGCCCGCGCGACCCGACCTCGGATAAGTGGAAGAAAATGGATGGCTGGATGAACAGACTATTTCTATGAAGATTATTTGAGGGTTGACACGTGCAGAGCAAGAAGCGAAACACGAAACATGAAATCCAGATAAAATGAATAGCTGAACGGGATCCGAATACAAAACGGGGTCTATCACACGTTAGAATTGTTTTACTGCTTGCTTGTTTTTATTGTTTAATTACACCTGTGTGTGGCTTCACAATGAAGGTCACTCATTGCCATCTAATGCCTTATTCTTGTCAGAGGACAGACTTCTGATTGCAGAAATTGTTGCTCAGCAGAAATCAGGCGCTCAACATTTTTTGTTTTCCACTTTTGGTAATAGGTGAATTCAGTTAGTTCGAACGAAACCACACAGAATAACAGATGGCAGAAACTGGCATGTAACAGCAAGTTATGCAAAACTATTTCTGCACAAAAATCTGTCACCTGTGCCAGAGCGATCATTGGAATATTGGTGTTCTTATTGTATAAACAAAGCAAATGGTTTTACAAAATAAAAATAACACACGTTGAACATTACTATGCTAATCACCAACTATGATCTGACATGGAGTGATTGATATATTTTGTTAGTGAGCTAGGATTTCAAATCAGTAAAGCAGTACTTGGAAATACACTGGTCACATTTCAGGAGGATTCCCAGTCGCAGTGGTTAAGTGGATTTATAAGCCAAGCCGTACCTCCACAAATGCAGCTCTGGCGATGGAGTCATATATGTACTGATGGCAGGGGACTAGAATATCCTCTAATGAGGTTAGAGGTGCAGAGTGAAGAAAAAGGAGACTGTAGTAGAGCGTGGGGGATGATTGAAGGTAATCTTTATAATTTCCACCCCTCAAATGAAATTCCAGACTTTTCAGTCTGCGTTCAGATTAGGATTCATGAGATTCATGATTAACTGACTCTTCCTCTTCTCTTCCTGAATCAATAATTTTAATAATGTGAATGTTACCCTAATTCCAATGAAGTTGGGACGTGGTGTTAAACATAAATAAAAACAGAATACAATGATTTGCAAATCATGTTCGACCTATATTTAATTGAATACACAACAAAGACAAGATATTTAATGTTCAAACTGATAAACCCCATACCATCACAGATGCTGGCTTTTGAACTTTGCGTCCATAACAGTCCGGATAGTTCTTTTCCTCTTTGGCCTGGAGGACACGACGTCCACAATTTCCAAAAACAATTTGAAACGTGGACTCGTCGGCCCACATAACACTTTTCCACGTTGCATCAGTCCATCTTAGATGAGCTCGGGCCCAGAGAAGCCGGCGGCGTTTCTGGGTGTTGTTGATAAATGGCTTTTGCTTTGCATAGTAGAGTTTTAAGTTGCACTTACGGATGTAGCGCCGAATTGTATTTACTGACATTGGTTTTCTGATTTTCTGAACCTTTTGATGATATTATGGACCGTATATGATGACATCCCTAAATCCCTTGCAATTGTAAGTTGAGGGACATTGTCCTTAAACTGTTCGACTATTTTCTCACGCACTTGCTCACAAAGAGGTGAACCTCGCCCCATCATTGCTTGTGAATGACTGAGCAATTCAGGGAAGCTCCTTTTCTACCCAATCATGGCACCCACCTGTTCCCAATGAGCCTGTTCACCTGTGGGATGTTCCAAACAGGTGTTTGATGAGCATTCCTCAACTTTATCTGTCTTTTTTGCCTCCTGTCCCAGCTTTTTTTGGAATTTGTTACAGCCATAAAATTCTAAGTTAATGATTATTTGCTAAAACACTATAAAGTTGATCAGTTTGGACATTAAATATCTTGTCTTTGTAGTGTATTCAATTAAATATAGGTCGAACATGATTTGCAAATCATTGTATTCTGTTTTTATTTATGTTTAACACAACGTCCCAACTTCATTGGAATTGGGGTTGTATTAGCGCTTATTCATGTTTATCCGTCCTCTGCAGCTTTTGTGGTGTCTTAAGTATTTTTGTTTTTATCGTGCACCAGGAGTGAACGTGTTATCTGGGCACATGACCTGTCTTGCTTTCAGCATGTTGTGCAAGCCATCTGACGTGCCAATAGTCTCATGGGAGGTGGAAAATACCTCCGTTAAACCACCGTGTTAAAACTAAACACAGTAAGATGTACATTACTAAAGAACAAGCAAGCCTTAGTATTAATAATAATACTGATCAGACTTAATCAGAAAAACAAATTAAGAGGGGATCACCACAAACATTTATTGCATATACTGAAAATATGTCAATGGATAGAAAGTCATGGGTGCGCATTATACATACAAAGAAGGGTTTTCCTGATTTTTTTTGAGTCAATTTTGGGGGTGTGCATTATGGCCGGGAGAGTATCATACTCAGCAAATTATGGTAAGTTAAAAGCGACTTTATTAGTTACATTCAGCAGTTGCATAAGGCGCATTTAACCAGGATACAAACAGTTATCAGACACAACTTAAATATGAGTGCTACATACAGACATAAATTGTAGCACTTGCTAAGCTAACCTAGCACTGAACTTAGCATAGCGTGTTGACTTAGCACATAACAGGTAGGTAAGACACAGACTTAAGTTCTTTGACTTATCAATTGTATACACACGAAGTGGCGGCATGAACTTACTTCTCATGGACAGACACCCCGGAAAAGGATAACTATCTTTGGTAATATGTACAATACTGCTAGCTCCGTAACTTAAATAACTGTGTCACTCTCACCATCGTAAGTTATGGCTCTGCAACCTTTCTGCTGAAATCTCATTGAAGCATTCTCCAGCAACAAACTGAATTGCTTGTCAGCGACTAGGATAAGTAACTTTAATCTGATTATCGGTTTGGAAATAGTAATAGTAGTAATAGTCATTCTAGTAAGTTTACTAAGTAACTGTCTACGACCTGTTTACCATTAATCAGCCAATGGGAGCCAACTCAGCCAATGGGGCCAACTCTCCTTATTTGGACACTCCGCAGGAAGGAGCTGGAGCAAGGAAGTATAGTTGAAATGTGAAGGAAATAATCAATGCTGCTACATCAGATGACCGAATGTGCTGGGCCTGTTTGGTTTGATTTAACTGTGCATAATTCCTTGAGGGAATACAGTAAATACAAGCAGGAATCAATGAGACTAGAAGCCAAGTTGTCCAGATGAATGATACAACAGAGCCCAGCCAAGAGAAAGTAATGTATGAAGGTTCTCATCTTGGCTGACTGCATGCTCTACTGAACAGCATCAAGGCAGAATTGCACCCCAAACTGAATCAACACACACACAGGACAAAAAAAAATAAAATAAAAAAATACTTTCAGGACCTGCTTTCACCTGCCCTCAGTGTACTTGCGAGATGTGTCATTATTGCAGAACACAGAAAAACTCTGCTGGTAGATGAGCTGCCAAAACAACCTTCTCGGACCGCAATGAAGTTATGAAACAGGAGAAATCTATTTTCATATCTCTCTTCCTTAGACCTGATCAAAACTAAATCGGTCATCTCAGTCAATATATAATGCAGCGCATATGTTACTAAACACATTTTTTCCGATGAAGTCAGGGGGAGAGCTCATGTCTTTAACAAGTCATGACATTGAAAAAGGGTAATAGCAACCTTGTGTTTTCTCCTGGTGAATCTCGAGACTGATTCAATACAATTCCATTAGCCCTCCTCCTCTTTGTGATCCAGCTGAGAGCGCCCTGTCTGTCATTCATTACCAGCTGCAGAGCCACAATGAAAATTAATTTCCCCCACCACACATGCAGTCCCCACCCTCACCCACTGTTCCCCACTCCACCTCTTACTTTCTTTATGTGATTAAACTCTAATTCCACAGCTTTCTTCTCTACCTGGATAACAAATGTAAAAGTGTCTCTTAGTTCTGCAACTACAGAAGAAAGAACTGATGAAAAAAAGGCTGTAGCTCATTTCAGTAGCGCAACACCAACCTATAGGCTTTAATTCAATTGGCTACTTCACAGTGTTGTCTGACATCCATCCATCCATTTTCTGAGCCGCTTCTCCTCACTAGGGTCGCGGGCATGCTGGAGCCTATCCCAGCTATCATCGGGCAGGAGGCGGGGTACACCCTGAACTGGTTGCCAGCCAATCGCAGGGCACATAGGAACAAACAACCATTCGCACTCACAGTCATGCCTACGGGCAATTTAGAGTCCCCAATTAATGCATGTTTTTGGGATGTGGGAGGAAACCGGAGTGCCCGGAGAAAACCCACGCAGGCACGGGGAGAACATGCAAACTCCACACAGGCGGGACCGGGGATTGAACCCCCCTCCTCAGAACTGTGAGGCTGACGCTCTAACCAGTCGGCCACCGTGCCGCCTGTTGTCTGACAGTGGGAGCTATATTAAATCTTTTGCGTTGGATTATTTGTGCAAAACAACATGCGGCCTTGTTAATGATAGGTGTGAGACAATACTTCTTGCAGAGTATATGTAATAATTTAAGCTTGTTTACTAATTCCATTGCTGTTGCTCTGAGTAGACTATAGGCTACCTTTTTTTTTTTTTTTTTTTAGCTTTCTGAATGCCCATCATGTCGGTATTCAGCTGTTTTTCCGGACGATTGACCCAATTGAGTCAGCGGTGGTGGGCTTGGTGACAAATCTCTCTCACTGGTTGGTCAACCTCAGCAAGTTAGAGCACAAGTAGAGAAGTGAAATTGAATATAACAACAAAATAAGGTTTGCTCAGATGGCTTACACCAGGGGTGTCAAAATAATTTTTGTCACGGGCCACATCGCCTTTATGACTTGGCTCGGAGGGTCGCTACAACTGTGAACCCATATCAATGAAAGATTACCTCATATACTGTAATTACATACAGTATACACAACACATTGATGAATAGCCAGTTTTGAAATCAGAAGCCTATAAAAACATGTTTTTCAACTATTACAGGGGGATTGGTAACAAAATAAATGGTTGCAAATATCTCAATGGCATTACACCAGAACACAATGAGCAATTTTGATTTGCTTTCGCGGGCCACATAAAATGATGTGGTGGGCCGGATATGGGCCCCGGGCCACCAGTTTGACACATGTGGCCTACACAAAGCGTTCCTGAACATGTCAGTCTGACATGTTGGATTGAAAACTCAGCTCAAATGGCTGCCGCACTGGGCTTCGATTCAAAAAACTGAAGACGCATTATTGTATCTGCAACTTTAATTGGATTCCAAACCAAATCAAAACAATAGCAGCTAGGTAACAACCAGATCTTAATATTAGAAACGGATCTAAGTAGGATGCAGTGCAGGTCAACACTGCTGCGAACTACAAGTACCGGAATAAACACTGCAAAATCTAACAGGCAATCAAAACTGAAAATTTTTTATTCATTGTAAACATTTCCGATCACTCATATTTACTGGATCTCATTGTGTAAGTGCTTGTTTCTTTGTGGCTGGTTGATGTATCCGCACCATGTGTTCTTCATTGTATTTCCTTATAAGACACGTGTGGGTTTATTAAGTATGGCAATCACAAACCGCATGCTTGGATATTGACATAACCGTAGACCAAGGTGACTCTCCTGTGGGTCACTGATTAGCTATAAAGCAAGGACACCGGAAGTAACAGATAGAATGCATGCATCCAAAGCTCTCAAACGGGGGAGAGCTTTAGTGTGTCATGGACAAGAAACAGTGCTGTCACCTGGTAGCTCGGGAGTGGATTTGGTCCAAACAGCCCCTAGGTACACTGTCATGCTAGATAATCCAAAGTTTGGCAACCTGCAGAGGCACCAGGTGGACTTGTCAACAGATGGAAGAATAATGAATGCTGGACCAGACTTGGGGGACGGATGGGTGACATCACCTGACCCTGGACGGCAAGAAAAATGCAAGTTGGTTTTGTGTATAGTGTGTGGCTTTACAGTATTTAATCTGTAAACAAACAGAGGGTAAATAGCTCTGCCGTGTGTTGACTTATTAAGTGGCTGTGAAGGTCAGAGCAATCTCGAGTGAAGGAGGTTCTACGGAGACTCCCACATCCTCAGCGAACGTCCACTACTTTAACTGGTGAACACCACTTGACCTACATGCAGAACAACCCAAAAATGATACGAAGGGACATTGGGAAAATGGGGAACAAAATACGAGGTGAAACACACGAAAAAGGGTCTTATAAGCCATTGACTTTATTGACATTTTTGGCAGGTCACTCCAAAGAATAGATCAAAGAGCATAGACTACTGTATACTAGGAAAAATATTGCGACACATGGCATACAGGAAGTGAAAATATCAAACAGGGCAATGTAGTTTCATTCCAAATCGACTTACAAAATTTGAGTGTCTGTGGGAATTCTCTATCAATTCATCCAGAACATTTGTGAGGTCATAAATATGACTTAATACTAAAGCTGCATTCCAAGATCCGCAACAATAATCTCCAAATGTTTTCAAGTAACAAAAGTTGAAACAATGCAGTGTGGCAGTGGGTGTCGGTAGTGTTTGTGCGAGTATAAATGAATGTGTGGGTTGGCACTGAAACGGCACCACAAGGCTTGGTGAGTTGAGAGAGAGTGGGCACTGAACTGGCAGGTCTGCGCCACTGGTCTGGCGTTTCCAGTTAATTCTCGAGACAGGCTCATCCAAGGAGCAACATCCTCTCTTTCACAAGAGCAAAAGGAGAACTGAGATAAACATGCAAACCCTTAAGAACCATGAGAGATTAAAACGGGCAGAGAATACAAATCATTTACTGGTGAAATAGCGTTTGCCCACCAGTTTTCTCCTGTGGAAGTAACTAACTGATGTGTCCACTGTGTGATTGCCTCTCACCTTGCTGACTGACTGTCGCTCAATCTCTGCGAGGACTCAAATGCAGAGCGAATCCATCTCTTTCAGGAGAATGCGGAGTGCAATGTCATTGTGGGGACTCATGCATTGTTCTTGACAGTCACCCATCACACCTCGACATCAGACTCCTGGTTTTTGGACAGAGGCAGGCAAAAGAGACAGATTCAACACTTTGACAAATGGCGGCAGGATTTTTTGTGATGGGAGAGGTCAAGGCCCCCCTATTGAGAGTTTTCAAACAATGTACAAGATTTGTACTCGAAGGTCATTAGTGATTTCCATCAAAGTTTAATAGCAATTGGTTGAATAGTTTACTGAAAATCATTCTTAATGATGAATGTAGTGTGTCAGTTTTTCCGGAGTATTTTTTTTTCTGTTTTTCGGACAAATATTTTTCCACCTGGTTTTCTGACTAATTTTTTCGGAGTTATCGAAACTCCACAACCTGCGAACTGCGAGTGACTCTTTGCGGAATGCGTAGTAAGCAACATGACGACTTATTTAGTTTGATCAAGTTTTATTTTGATATGGGTTTAAGACACCGGGAGATACTCCTGTCTTCGAGTCACATAGATGGTGTTGTTATTAGTTTGTCGAAATTACACAGGCACCTGCGGCACCTGTTTGTCCAACAGAATCAGTTGGACAGATATCATATGCTCCATGGGTACAAGATGATGCATTTAAAATGCATTCAGGCTGGCTACGTGGCGACTCAAGAGACGATCAGGAGACTGATGAAAATACTGGACCCGCACGGTGTGCAACTGAGGCGCCGGAATCGGCTTCGCCGGCGTATGTACCACAAACCCGGCCCGGCAGTAATCCGCCATTAGTGAGTCCGCAAAGAGTCACTTGCAGTTCGCAGGATATCACGTGAGTTCGATGTGTCCCGATAACTCAGAAAAATATTTATCAGAAAAAAAGGTGGAAAAAAATTTGTCAGAAAAACAGGTGGGAATAAAATTTGTCAGAAAAACAGAAAACATAGTCAGAAAAGCAGGTGGAAAAAAATAGTCAGGAAAAACCGAAAAAAAAATAGTCAGAAAAGCAGGTGGAAAAAACTTTGTCAGAAAAACAGAAAAAAATATTCAAAAAAACAAAGCCCTCAAAAAAATTACTCAGAAAATTACTTTTTTGAATCAGAATCATCTTTATTTGCCAAGTATGTCCAAAAAACACACAAGGAATTTGTCTCCGCTAGTTGGAGCCGCTCTAGTACGACAACAGGCAGTCAATTTATAGAACACTTTGGAGACAGAAAGACATTGAGAAAAACAGTCACTGAGCAAAAAAGGGTTGCTAGTTATCTGGTAATGCCGGTACATTATTATTTTATTTTGACAATTGTGCAAAAAGATGCAGAGTCCTCTAGCACTTAGAGCAGTTCGAAAGACTAATATTGCAATAGTCCGGTGCAATGACCATTGTGCAAAGGGCGCCGAGACTTCAAGTGAATGCAATATACGTGTTCTTTTTTTTTTAACCTCTGGCAGTTCACCACTTGTCTTATTGTGTACCGTTTTAATCACTGGACTAGACTGGAACTGCTTGACTTGCAGTTTTAAAAAATGGACAAATTTGGGTGTTGTAAAACTTTTTAGCGGTGGTGTATGTGTGAATGAGGTCCCATTTGAGCATGAGAGAATTAAATCCCAATCCACTGTATTTATTAAATGGGCGTGCTTCTTATTGCTATTTCATCTTCATTTTTGCGCAGAAAGGACGATTCTTTTGTTGTCCAATCAACTGTCCCACGCGCCACACTTTAGGTAACATACCTAAGTGGTTGCAAGGTCGACAAAAAGATGTACATCATGATAATAACTGATTGTCATTACTGTTATTATTGCTTTTTTTTTATTTTTAAATGCTTAATTCCACACATTTTTCAAAAGAACTTTTGATTTGGTTGAAAAGCAATAGGCAGCGTGAAGTGAGATGAACAGAAGTTGTATGCTGTTGAGTCGAGCCCGAGGGTAGAGAGGAGCAAAAAAAGAAAGGAGAAGGCAAAAACAACTGGAAGTGAGTCATAGAGCGGAGAAAAGAGGCTGCATATTTTCAAGCCGTGCCTGCGTATACGTTTCAGACAATCAGCGTCAGCCTGTCCGCTGCGTTGAAAACTTGTTCGGATTTGAAGTCTGTATACGTCGGGTCTTTCAGAATTTCGCTTATTGTATTCTTCATGCTTCAGCGTCCGTGGGAGCAGAATGACTGCAGCTGACGAGCTGTCAGACGCTCCGCCCGTCAAGATGACAGCAGGGTCAGAGGTGAAAGGGAGCCTATCGTGGCGGTGTGGCTTGGAGCAGGACGACTGACTGTGTTTTTTTTTTTTTTTTTGCTATAGCTCCCCGCAGCCCACAACACTGCTATCATGCTGTCTTGTTTAGTCGGAAGAAGCCTCAGAGGATAGATTTGATGTAAATCTTGCAGCCGAGTGTGGAGCCCATAAACTGAGGTAGAAGATGTAAACTGTTTGATTCTTTCTCTCGGTCGTATTATCTTGCATCTCAAGTGCAATTCTGCCTGACTGCACTGCTGCTTAAAAATCAAACCAGTGACACCGTTATAATTGGGGGCATTTATGTTTGAACACAAACAAGTTTGAATGGAATTAATCAAAATTAAATGACAAACCTCTCACAGGAGTGCTTGCTCAATTTTGCCTCACTTCGCAACTCCAGTCAAATACTTTTGTGAACGGATTAACGAGGCCTGAGTTTAAACCAGTATTTGCTCCTCACATCTGCTACTGTATCTTGCAACAATGCAAGAAAAGCAAACCTTTTGCGAGTAGATGGGCGAGGAGAGATGGGCTTGAATTCCCATGGTCTGAAACAGGAAGGAAGGAAGAAAAACAGAGAATGAATGTAAAACACAAAGCCTCTCAATGGCAATTACCACGCATTGCCTGGTGCAGCTGACAGTTTGAGAGAAGCGCTCTTAGTGCGTTTTATTCCAACCAACAAAAGACAGACTGAAGCAGAAGCACTGGAGTAGTGTACAAAAGCTTAACTGGCAAGCCAACTCACTAAGTGTTGCCTATTCATATGAAAAAGAAGGTAGCAAACCATGACCCTGGTGATCTCCTCATAAACTTTTACAGTCTCATTTGGCATGTTGTTGTCACACGAGGTTGCAATTTCGTATGAAAAATGTGTGTGTGTGTGTGTGAATGGCAGATCCTGAAAAAAGAGAGCTGGTCGTGAGACAGGCATGTGTCCATCCATCCCTTTTCTTTACCGCTTATCCTCACCACCCCGTATTTTCTACAGCGCTTGTCCTCATTCATCAGAATCAGAATCAGAATCAGAATCATCTTTATTTGCCAAGTATGTCCAAAAAACACACAAGGAATGTGTCTCCGGTAATTGGAGCCGTCAATTGAGTGAGCTGGAGCCTAAGCCAGATGACTTTGGGCACTTTTGAGGTGCGGTCCGCCATCATAGACTGCTTGCCAGTCAATGTCAGTCAGACACACAGTATGCTAAGAAAAATCTTTTTTCATTACATACATTTTACAATCCAATCGTCACTCTGTCTTAACTCATTCGCTGCCATGGACGTTTGTATTCATCAAATGCGATCCAACCGTCCACTGCCATCGATGAATATAAACGTCAAGTACGTTTTTCAAACGGTAGGCTTGAAGGAGGGCCTCGCCCAGTTCCTCTGTGAAAATCAAAGTTTGTAAACCACTGTAATGACAAACAGATCCCTGCAGTTGGCATGGCTTTGGATTTCGGATCGGTACAGCTTTTGGGTAGAAGAAAAGGATTTGGGGTGAATTTCGGCTTTTCCCGTCGATCATAAGGGAGAGAAATGCCAACACGGAAGTTGGATTTAGTCACGTCACACTCGAACACAGTATGTATATGTTTAGTATAAATCTTGTACGGTCTTTTTTTTGTGAGTCTCGAAAGATCAGTCAAAATGCTTTAAAACGGCCTTCACAACAAGCCGTTCCACCATTTCTGATGGTGAGTCACGTCGCGCTGCTCAGGAATCAGAGGAAACTATGTGGAAATCAGAGGGGAGGCGTGGTGCGGGCTCTGGCTCTGCTGCGACTCCTAATGAGCTGTAATCTGGAACAGCAGGAGGTAGCTCAAGGAGTGGGTTCCATTTGTTGCTAAACGAGGGGGAGGAATCAGAGCTCAGGTGCTCATTTCCCGAGACCCAAGGACAGAAAAAGAGGCGGCCTTCGAGACAATCTAGGTGGGGATTAGGAGCTGCCAGGGGTGTTTGTACCTTGCTGGCAGAGCTGGACATGTGGGTGGAAGCTAAAGTCCATTCCTCATAGCCGTTTCCTTCGTGTGTCATCATGAAGCCTTTTTCGCCTTCGTGTGCATCCTGCCATATCAAAACCATACTTGGTCACCCAACAGGCTTGTCGTCCAACTCTTTAAATAGGAAACTTTGGAAGCTGATATGGTCTGAAAAAAGAGACTTCTCGAAATGTTCCTCATTTTTCATCCGCAGGCTTGACACCACCACCTGTGTGAGGAGTAAGAAGAAACAGGGGTAATATGTTTCAATGACAGCCCTGACTGTTCTGGAAAGAAAAAAAGCTTTAAATCTTCTGCAGTCGCATGAAAAGGCAGAAGCAATGAATTTATTTCAATTCAGAGCTGCCTTAAAGCGGATAAAAGGTGTGTCAGAGCAGTACCAAAGCAAAACAAAGTGCTTGGAAGAAGAGAGATAAAAAGATGCGACCTGCGAAAAAGAGGAAGAAAGGGGAAGCTGGAGAGCGAGCAATCTTTTTCACTTCAGGCTGGAGTGCTAAAAGCTATATGTTCCCCTGGTGACAAAGCACAGTAGGTTTCTGAGCAGAACACCCCACCCTTGCCTGTTTTTCTAGCCCTGCATTTCACTTCTTTTTTCTTTTCATCCATACTCTTCCTGTCCACAACTCATTTACAGGCATCTGTTCATCAGTAATTTCATTTTTGTAGAGTGGAAAATACTGCAAAGACAGTGTCGCTCCCTCTCCATTGTGCTGCAGAAATGCAGAAAAGAAGCCAGCCTCAGTCGGCAGCCGCAGCCAGCATTAGCCCCAAACAGTATCAGTTGGGCTTTATTACATGTCAGCATCTCTTCCTTTCATTTTTTGTCAGGCGAGGAGATTATGCCCCAGGCCAGAAAGATATGCAGCAGCAGCGGCGGGAGGGAGGGAGGGTTGTAGTGGTGGCGGTGGTGAAATGGAGGATGAGGAAGCCAATGATAGGAGGAAGAGGAAGCTTGGGATCTCTTATAGTGCAAACCACAGGTGTTTCTTGAATACCTTGCTTTGTTGGAAACGATGAGGAAATGAGAGGAGGACTTCCCTCTCTCTTTTCCTGGCGCCCAAGACCTCCAAAATATTTTCCTGGATTTTTTTTTTTTTTTTTTTCTTTCTCCTCTCTCCTGTACTGTCCTCCACTTTGCAAAATATGGGCGCCACGTTCCCTCTAACACATCTCACATTTGAAGATTCATTCTGCATGCTTTTCCTTTGGCTTTTTTGACCAGCCTCGACAAAGGTAGAAGAAGATCTCTTCAGTGAATTCAAAGCAGGAAGACTCCTATCATCACCAATGGTTATCGGCGTTATGGTAGAAAGATTTTTTTTAGTGAGGAGTTACTGTTAGTACACAGTTATTTGAACATATTCCTTGTACAGCCATGACGGTGATCATTGCTATTGATCAATGATCTCCAAATCCGAACAACAGAGTTCCACCATTGGCCTGGAACAGATCATTTCAACCATCATAGTTCGATCTATTATACAACTTTAACGTGGGGAACGATAAACCGATAACACCGGACAGCCATTCATAAAGGGGAGAAATACAGCTGTGTCGTTAGCAGATTCCTCAATCCAGACGAATCAGCCAGGAATCCTCAGATGAATCAATTGTAGAGTTGTGGATCGGCTTTCGCGAGACTGGGAGTCGGGTGCCTGAGGCTTTACAGTTTTCATCTCTAAAACAATGCTGAGGAAATTGACTCTCCAAAACAGTACACCTATGTGTGACAACTACATCGAAAAACAAATACAAATGGATGTGAACATTGACAACAGCACTAGCACTGATGAAAGCGCTAGCGCTGGTGGAACTGGTGACTCAAACAGAACAATTTTCAACAAACCAAGGAAACAAAAGTTTCAAATCTGGAACATCTTGGGATTTTCCAAAAGAAATAGACAACTCGTACAAAGCAATGCCATTTGTAAGTTATCCTGAGCAGTTCTTGAAGTACACCGATTCAACAACAAATCTCGACTTTCATGCCATGAGAAAACACAGTGACGCGTGAGTTAAAATCACGCAAAAAAACAAGGAGGAGCATGCGAACAGTGCGAGAACACAGCAAAAAAATGGATGCCGTTATTCAGAACTATTTCAGACAACTCGGCCACAATTCATTATGAGCTGAGGAAATCATCGATATCTGTTCTCTTTTTTTTCTGTATTTTACTCTATATCTACTCTATTCTACCTCTAAATTTCAAAGATCGAGCTTAAAGTAGTTAAGCACCAATGCTCAGGATAGTTTTTTTTGTTCACGTTTGAAAACACCGTCATTTATAGAATTGGGTCCGTTACAATTAACGGCTATGTCAACAAACGTTAACTATCGCAATGTTTCCACACCGCATCACTCCCAGACTGAACCGAATCGTATTGAACGATTCCACCCTTAAATATATCGATTGAATTTAATCGCAACCTGTGAATCTGCCTCATGCCAGAGATTCTCAACCCACAACAAATAAAATGCTAATGAAAATGTCTACACACATTTTCCTTCGACACAAAAGAATTAAGAAAGAACAAACCAGGTCTCGTTTCTCTTTCAGTATGAGTGCGCGCCATTGCACGACGCAAGGTTCATAAGGGCATTCTTGGATGATTTTGATGTCGATGAAAACAGAACCCTGACCTCGACTCCATCAAACACCTTTGGGATGAACTACAGTACAACATAGCGAGCCAGCAGGTCCTTTCTGTGGCAGAATCAGTTTTTCTGGATGAATGGACAAATATTCCCACTCCACACTCCAAAATCTTGTCAAAGGTCTTCCCAGATGAATGGATGCAGGGTGCAATAGCTTTCTTCCGTTACACTTTTGTCCATAAGAAATGCGTTCTGTTTGCCATAATCATGCCGGACCACACATACTGTTTGGTGGGTTCAAAGCTAGGTTGCCCTGTTTGCAGTTGCCAGCCTGTTATGTACGACTCACTCACTATCTTGATACTCGTCTGCGGCCAGCCAACCTCATTTTCTTTTTCATTTCACTCCGTGATAAATACGGATAATACGCAAGATTGAGTTTTTTTCATTGAACTGGGAGACATACAGCTATTGGCATATGGTGAGACATCGCTGTGCCATCTGCCATGCACTGCAAAGATAACCACAGTAAAGTGATTTTCTTTTTTATGTGGAGATTTTTCTTCATTTTTGCTATACTTGAGACACAACAATAAGAGAAGGAACGCCTTTCTCTTTGAAATGTCGCATATCTGGAGGTCCGAATGCTGAAATTCGTAGCAATACTGAGTCATAAGTGTAGGTTTGCAGCTAGACCAATTATTTTGAGGAGACAAAGATGTCACTTCCAGGTGTGACTTTGAATATCAAGAAAGCCAAAAGCATCTATAAGATGTAAACAGAGGCAATATCTTGGTAGCAGTTTTATGGAATGGGGACACCTTTCACTAAAAGTCCAGAGAGCATTTATGAAGGATATTCTTGATTGGAAGGCTATCAGAAGATTGACCCATCCATCCATCCATTTTCTGAGCCGCTTCTCCTCACGCGGGTCACGGGCGTGCTGGAGCCCATCCCAGCTATCATCGGGCAGGAGGCGGGGTACACCCTCAACTGGTCGCCAGCCAATTGCAGGGCACATGGAAACAAACGACCATTCGCACTCACATTCACACCTACGGGCAATTTAGAGTTTTCAATTAACGTGCATGGTTTTGGGATGTGGGAGGAAACCGGAGTGCCCGGAGAAAACCCACACAGGCACGGGGAGAACATGCAAACTCCACACAGCCGGGGCCGGGGATTGAACCCCGGTCCCCAGAACTGTGAGGCCGACGCTCTAACCAGTCGCCCACCGTGCCGCCAAGATTGACCCATAATTGGTAAAACAGACTAAACCTCTATCCAATCACTTTTCAAGTGTGCCTGAAGTTTCTAAACACATTTTCGCAGCTCTTCCCCAGATGGATCCTTAAAAAATGAAGTGTAAATATGGCATTTTTTTGTGGACCAGTAGTCCGAAGCCTGAATGCACAGTCAGAAATGTCGAACATTTTGTGGGAGCGAGCTGAGTTTTTACAGCCTGAGTAGCCAGAAACACCTGCGCCAATGGTGAGCCACCATATGTGTCTGTCAACTCTGCTTCCCAGGTGGCAGAAGAATGCTTTCATACATTATGCAGACGTTTGCACGTGTGCGTGAAAGTGCCGTGTTCAAATCTTGTTGACTAAGTCTGCACACCTGTCTGCATTTATGTGTGTGTATTTTCTAGAGGTGTTTGCAGACTTATGGAGATAGACACAAATCCTACACAGGTCAGACCTGAAGGCAACCGGGTGGGAATGTATGCAGTGAGCTGTGACCACCAACAGTTGTGCAGGTCTTTATTGGCTCCATTCCTTCATCACTCCTTCCTCGCAATCATGTCGCCTTGCAGTAGCAAGGACACAGATGGTCTCACTCTGTCAGCCATGACTGCCCTACAGCAGAACCATTTCCCTTTTTATAGTTGTCAACTCTTCCAATTTACCCGAAGATGATGTGTCAGAAATACAAAAGCCGATAGAAAAATGTCTACCGCGCCATTTCTCTTCGCCATCGTTTCTGTCGTCAATTATCCATTTTTCAAACAAAGATTTCCACAAGTTATGTTGTTGTGCAGCCGAAGAAAGGGAGTCAGAGTTGGAGTGTCACTGAACACTTCACTGAGTATATTTATCCCAAACTACACATTGTTTGGAAGAAAAGCATAGCAGTCAACCGGAGGTCCACTACACTAAAAACTCACACGTGGAACACATTAATCGGCCCTCAACATTTCATATTGCAGTACTACTGGATGCATTTCTCATTTGTGACAGCTCTGTTTAATGTCACTTCCAAATAAAGTGTGAAAAAGTAAGCGGTCATAGCACTGAAGTCATTACACTGAAAAGGTAGTATATCTTGGAAGATTTTGTCCATATTGCCGAGCACGAGTACTAAATGTGACGATCATTGCTCAAACATTATATACTATTTCTCGAGTGATGTTTAAAGCAGTGACAATATGTCACTCAGTGAACAATATGCCCTCAGTGAACACTTAATTGCTCATTCACCCATCTACGAACAACTTGAGCTGTATCCGAAATTCAGCCTTTACAAAGATCGTGATGCTCCATTTTGATTGTCATAGATGCATTCATTTAACAATGTACTACTGCGGTTGGAGTTGTGTAAGACTCCACTGCATCACGACGAGAGAAGACATTTTGAACCTCACATAAACTGACCAGTTGTGTTGCTGGTGGTATGACTAAATGCATTAATTAGACATAAATTGTTTGGGTACATATTCTATATGAGAGAGAGTATTGCATTACGATGGGCAGCACAGTGGTATAATGGTTCACACCAGGGCCACACAGTTGAGAGGTTCCCACGTCCCTAATGGGAACCCTAATGAGGACAAGCGGTGTAGGAAATGGATGGATGGATACAGGACTTGACTTTAACACCCGCCAACCTGCCAAATTCCGGGGGAATTTTAACAGCGCCACTCCCACTAGCCATTTTGGCGGGTTGCATTTCAATCAGGGGAAAGCGCCACCACCGCCCTTGACGAATGGAATTCGATCGGGAAAATGTTCGATCGGCCGTTGACGAATGTGTTTAGATCGAGGAAATATTTTGTGGCTAGTAACTCTGGGAAACTGGTAGCCACCGCGGCTGGTGAGCAAAAAACGTTGTCAAAGTCGAGCCCTGGGTGGATGTATTAAGACTATTTCATGAACCTAGTTAGCGTTTTCAATAAAGCCTCACAAAAGGCCCCCTGGCAAATACTTATACACGTTCACAAATGCATAAAGTCTAATTTTCTTCTTGCAATAAGATGCCATCCTCCACACATGAGCTATAAATCCACTAAGCCCACGTTCCCCTGCCTGAACATAAGGGAAGTTCATTTAAATTGATTCTTAAATGATATATAAGGCAGTAAATCATGCCGAATTGGGGAGCTGCAGAAGGCGCACTAAGACTGCCAGGTTAAAAATACTGGATGTGAGGGAAAGGCGCCGTTATTTATGGTGACGGCGACACTTCTTTTTCCATCTGATGAGACAACAGAAGAGTTCACAGAACGCAGCAGGTAATGAGGAGACGTCTTCAAGGAGGAGTTGCGCGTTCATTTTTGGAACAGCGACACATAATTAGGTGTGTGTAAAAACACTAATGACGTGATACATACAAAAAAAAAAAGAAGAAGAGCCCTTTAATTGTCTGGTCAATCGTATGGATCCAAAATGAAAAATGTTGATGTGAAATCTGTGTATCTAAAATATTTGGCTCTAATATCAATCCCCGTTTTCCAGGCTCCGCCTTCTGCCGGCAACTTCAAAGCACTATTCTCATAGTTCAACGCTTTCTGAATCTGAGTTTCCAGTATATTTTTCAGGTGACCCAATTACAATTTTATTTTCTCCCATGTGGCCCAGTTTGGATATGCGTCAAGGCAGTGTAAAAATGTGTGTGTTGGGGGGGGCGGAGGGGGGAACTCAGATATCTTCATACCCAAATAATGCCTTGGTCAAAACGTGATGAAAATTTTGCATCAATCAGATTGGATTTAGCCTTTTGACAAAATGACATACAGAATAGTCACCCACACATCCACCGAAGTTACACAAATCAAAACTGCAGTGAAAGCTGAGAGGTACGCTGGCCATGAAATATCCCAAAATGCCCGACAGCGGCCAAAGTTAACACCGAGGTTACCTACCTTTTGACCCTATTTCCCCAATGCCAATCTTTTTAGTTTTGGTGAGTGGTTACTTATCTGTTTCTGGCATGTGTGCATGCGGGTTGTTTCAGGTGTAAATGTAAGCTCAGTGATATTGGATCTGGGTGTCTTGCCTGTCGATGTAAATAGACAGTCCAAAAATACTAGATATCGGCACTCAATTTGGAATTAGACGTCATAGCCATGTAAATAAAGACTTTCCTTTAAATACACAGTATGCATGCAGTTCTACGCATAATTTAGGGGCTACAGTGGCAAAGCAAGGCTGATAAGTGTCAAGAGATCATATTTCTTTCTGTCCTAGATCTTAAAAAAACAAACCAACAAAAACAGTATTCTGTGTCCATGGCCATGTCTGGCAATGAGATGATGGATGTGTCTCAGTAGCTGTGCTTAGAAAAGGAGCCGAAAGAAGGACGGGTGAAGAGACCGAGAGTTCTGCCTGCCCAGCTCCAGTCTTTTTTTTTTGCTCACGAACAAAAACAAGACCGATCACTCATCTGGTCCTAGCATCGATGACTGCTTATGAGTACCATATACGTGTTGACGGATGTGTACGAACAGATGGAAAATGTGCAACACACTGGTAATTTGGGGGCAAAACTATTTGAAAGCGTGCGCCTGCAACTCAGCTGTAATAGGCCTTTGGATGGTAATGTTTTGCTCTCTGAGGACCAAACCGCACCTGATAAATTATTCACAAAACCATTACATGCATGTGAGTCATGTCGGCCTCTCACTCGCAATAAATGTGTTTCTCTGTGTATACAGCAATTGTAATCATTTTTTATTGATGTAAACATAGAATTTTAACATTTAAAATATGCACACTGCTGAAGTTATGATATTACTTCAGGCAATTTAAGTCCCTGTAAAGTGAAGGTGAATGTCTTGAGACCCCGCAAAGAGTGGTGTGAACAACCCTGCCACATTTTGAATGATTAAAAAAATCGCCGGGTATATAAAATGAGGCTTTAAAATCATAAAACATCAAATGATTCTCTCTGCTCTCAGAGGCTGTTGGCGAGTCCGCCAAATATGACGAAACCACGCCTGGTTCAACTGTCAGTCAAACAGTCCTGGAAAATGGATGTTACTTCGTGGATCTTTCTTATGCCCAGAGAAAACTACATGTTTGATCTGCGAAAATGTAACCACTCAAAACCTCCGGTGGCTGGAATATAGCCTACCGGGACGTCGCAGGGCTTTGCCACACCGCCACAACGAGGCACTCTAAAGTGGCCATGCTAGCCCAAAGCCACTATCCACATGCTCGCTGTCAAGTCGGATTTATATATAAAAAATAATCTCCCCACTCGCTCTGTGTGACGTGCAGGCAACAAGGCACTCTAACCAGCGGACTATCCAAAGGGAAGATGTATTTATTTTTTGTAGGCATAGCTAGCTAGCTAACTGCACATCAAAATTACACCGGAGAAACGCTGATGCAAACAAAGGGGCTCAAGTTCTAAGATAGTGGATGTAGGGTGACTTTTTGCCGGACACCCAAGTGCTACGTCCCCAAAAACTGAAATGGTGAAAAACAGTTAACACTAATACTCCACAATGGAATACTACCATACTTCTCAGTCTTTGCACATTTTCAGCCAATATCTTCAAACATTTATAATGTATTTAGAAACAAATCTCTCAATTCACTTTCACAGGGTCTTAAAGTATTCTTTCCAACATTCATATTCCCACTCAGATACATGGTCAGCTTTGCAGTCGACATACGCGTCTATTGAACATATTTGGATGCATTGGTCTGTCTGTACCTGAGGGTATTCTACCTTGGTTAAAATAGAGGCTGCATGTCACTTGAAATTCTTTTGATAAATATTTAAGTAGAGCGAAGCCCAAAGGGCCTCAAGTGAGCTGGGACAACAAATGGTGAATAGAGAGCGAGAGGGGAAGAAACAAGAAAGTGAGGTAGTAAACATGCAGATGAGACAAGAACCTTTAAAGCAGGGCTCGAGCCAGCATAAGTTATTCTCAGTTTGAAAACACAACTTCATTATACATTTCACAATGACATGGACTATGCATAAACTATTTCTATTAACATTTCTTTTACACTTTTACTATGTTCTATACTTGCTTTGAGCACTGATTTTTAATTATTCCAAGTCTGGCTCATACCAGCCGGTAGCTGTCCATCAGTACAAGTCCATGTGTTCCTTTAGTCTGCTCCAGCCTTTCCCCAAGACCCGTATCATGTTCCCCTCCGTAGACATACGAAGCTTCTCTTTGCTCTTACACAGGCCACTGAGCCTTAAAGCTTAACTTCAAAAGTAGCTGCATTACATTTCATGACATCATTACACAGCTGCTTTGGTCCTCAAAAGTCAACTTACAATAGTACTACTTTGTCAAAAGTATGGAAGCAGCTGTGCAAAATGTTCTTCATCATCTAAAAAAAAAAAAACATCTGGTGATTATTTTTTGAGGGCTACAAAAGAGGTTAATTTCACAAGGTTCCAAAATTCTCCCATTGGGTTGTGTTTTTATTCTTTGGTGAATGATTGGTAGTAATGGCCATTCACTGGGTACAGGACAACAAAGTAAATCTCAATCTTATATTATTTATTATTACCAACTGTCACATTTCTTACGGTTGGTCTAACACGACTAAAAAATGCAACTGGAAAACAGATTTCTATTGCATGTTGATGGTCAGGTCCGACTGAAAGCACTTTCCACACATGCGCCACTCTCTGCTGAGGGACTCTCTGCTGAGCTGGAAATCGACTACTAGTTAACATAGAGGTACTGTATGTGAAGCTGTGTCCATAATGGCTAAAATGACATTGCAAGGTGCCCAATTTTGGGTGGACAAGAAGAAAGAACTCAACGTTAAGTTAAATGAGCACCAATGGATTAACTTTAGGGTCCCTATTTTCGTTACCAGCCTAAATCCAGCGCGGTGGATGGTGCAATTTTGCACTCGGAGCGGGTTAGACTATTGTTGGTAATTTCGTAGACCAGCGCAGCTCAGCGGACCTGAGAGTGGGCGGGCTGCGCCGTGAGTGGAGCATTGTTACTCCTCTTTGCCGGTGTGGCAACAGACAATGTGAGCGGCTATACAGAATGAGCTGGTCATAACCGCTGGCGACTGTATATCTGCGGAGTTCACTAGCTGTCTGCCTGTGCCCCGATCGAATTCATCAAAATCGCATTAGACCAGCGGTCTACCTTGCGCAAAGATTTAGACGTGGTCTGACCAGGCCTAAATTTAGAGGGACTTTCTGCCACCAAATCAATCCGACGGGCGCATCACCAAGGACACACCCTTGTTGCGCAGGAACACACAGCTTGGCGCAGACCAGTTAGCCAAATCGGAATACACACGCCGATGAGCCTTGCGCTTGCACGAAAATCAGTAACTGCTGGTATTTGTGCCCCGCCGATACGCTGTCTATGAAAAAAGAGCCCAAGATGGGTTTTGGCTTATTGTGACTGTTTCTGTGAGAATAAATATCAACAAAACCCAAGCCTCACTTTTTCCACTGACGGTCATCTGACCAGAGTGAGTAAAACCGTGGCTACCGCTAATACTAGTTCTGTTCAGCTACGTGAGCATACAGCGTAGAGGAGGAGAGGAGCAAACACAGCCATTCCTACAAATAACCCCGAAATTGCAGACCCTCCAAGCTCAATTAGGTCAGCAGTATGGGAGTATTTCGGCGGCCCGGTTAACAATGGGGATGGAAATCGTCTCGTCGACAAAGACCCAGACTATTTGCCGTAAGTGCTTCCAAAAACTTCAAGTCACGTCAAAGATGACACCGTCCCGAACTAAATTTAAGTCAGGCGTGGAAGAAAACAAAGTCACAGTCTACTCTGACAAATCAATTTATTATATTAATAAATAATAGTATCAAACTGCGAGTCAGAAATCGATATATGGCTCGTTCGAATTTTAAAAATTATTAATTGTAAATATTAAAAAGAAAAGAGAATTCATAATTTTACTAAATTAGAAAAAAGCCCAAGCTAAAATAAATACAAATTGCATATGTAAAGTGACACGAGGAAATGAGTCGGAATAAATGAAGTCAGCCAACTATGACGGTAGCTTGAGTATTGTTTGTGCATTTGGTATGCGCAAAGGATGTTCATGTCCAACAAATGGTGTCCCATGGTATCTCCCATGGTATCATATACCCTATTCTGGTTTTCCTTCCTTTTCTATTACATCTCTTTTTTCCCCTTTTACCACTGATAATGATCAATCAGCTGGCTGCCCAGAGGTATAAAAATTCCAAGTCTAATTGTCTTCAGATCAATGACTCTGGAAAGATACAAAGCATTTGCGGAAGCACACCTTCCCACAGCCATTGGTTTTAGCTCTAATTAACATCGCTCAATATTGAGCGTTACTTTAAGCAATGATAAACAACACTAGTTTTATCTCACTCACTCCTTTAATTGAAACAACAGCATAATTTACAGGTTTTTTTTCATTCTTGGTGAACAGGACATTCGATTTCTCCTCAAGTTAGATGACGACCTTGGTGTGTAGTACAATGTGATGACCTTGAATATCAAGCAAAAAGTATTGCAATCAGGATGAGAACTTGAGAAGATGTGTGAGACTAATGTTGAGAAGAAGATCAAGTCACACTCGGAGCACTGAGACGCCAATGGATGGCTATTCTTTTGATGGCTTCGATTCGTACAATAGTAGTACAATAACTGAGTTCCCAGTATTTCTGTGCCATGCTAGCAGGTGATGCAACGTTGAGCCAGAATTTGGGCGTCAATATCCACAGGGATGATTGCTCATACGGTAGTAAATGTGTGGAGATTGAAGAGACGGTGAAGTCAAGGCAGTGGCGCTGACTGCGAACGTTAGCACAAGCCGCAGGTGAGCTAAATAGATAACTGCAATAAGTGCCTTCACTTGCTTTCAAATGTTTGCAACTCGTATGACAGTGAAGAAAGTTGTGCATTGAGAGTTTTGAACAGGACTTGGTATTCACATGAAGCCGAAGCAATGGCACCACGAGTCAAATAGCCCTTCCATATATGTTGACCAAGGCAAAGCGAGGGCAAAAACAAGGGAAATGGCATAAATACTGTCAATGATTTTCTTCCTGTGGGTTTGTATAGAAAGTCTTTTCCTCTACCGGCGTAATTTGAATGTGTGACATGTCAGTCGAAGAAAAGGAGCTACGTGAGGTAAAGCGCTTGGAATCTACAGTAAGTAGATTAAAAAAAATAGATGAGGGGGAATTCAGACATAGTTAACATGCTCACTGAGGTAATGGCTAATTAATTCAGGAGCTAGAAATAAATTAGATGTCTTAACCTTGGTCATGGTAGATATAGCCTAAGGACGAGCATACTAGCATATTTTGTTAATGAGCCTAGCCTACCACTGAGAGCTTCTTTTGCTGACGGATGCCGTTTGCTTTATTATCTGTTAGGCGATGGTACTGTAGATGGTCTCATTCCCTGATGTCTAACCAAGAAGGCTATAATCGCTTTCTGTTGCTTGGATTATTGGCACAGATTTTGACAGTAAAAAGCAAGATATTCACCCAAACTAAACATGCCGTGATGATGAAACCAAGACTCTAAAAAGCAAGCAACTAGTCCACTTTTCCACCAGGCAGTCTTGCTGTCTTCTCTGTAAAACCATCCACAACGTCTACACACTTTATCCTTCTCACCCACAGGTTTCGTTAGATTAATTTAGACTTCTTCAAAGAAATATCTGATGTTTCTGTCATTGTTTCAGTTCAGGTCAGTGGTAATCACAGGCGTTCTGCCACCGGAAATTATCCTGCCAACTATTGTTGACAAATAGAATCAACTGTTCTTTTACACGTTTTTGTCAAAATACTGTTTTCCAAGGATCAAGAAACATCCATCCATCCATCCATTTTCTTTCCCGCATAGGGTCGCGGGCTGCTGGAGCCTATCCCAGCTATCTTCGGGGGGGAGGCGGGGTACACCCTGAACCAGTCACCAGCCAATCGCAAGGCACATAGAAACAAACAACCATTCGCACTCACATTCACACCTACAGGCAATTTAGAATCAGAATCAGAATCATCTTTGTTTTGCCAAGTATGTCCAAAAAACACACAAGGAATTTGTCTCCAGTAGTTGGAGCCGCTCTAGTACGACAACAGATAGTCAATTGACAGAGAACACTTTTGAGACATAAAGACATTGAGAAAAACAGTCACTGAGCAATAAAGGGTTGCTAGTTATCTGGTAATGCTGGTACAATTTATTATTATTTTTTTTTTGTGAGAATTGTCCAAAAAGATGCAGAGTTCTCTAGCACTTAGAGTGGTTTGAATAACTAATATAGCAATAGTCCGGTCCAATGACCGTTGCGCAAAGGGCGCCGAGACTTCAAGGAATGTATGCAGTTTGACTAGTAGCGCGATAATCTGGGACAATGTTGATTGTGCAAATGTTGCAGGTACTCCTCAGTCAGTGTGCAAGTGGTGCAGATGCTACTCTGGCATGAGTGGCCAGTATTGGTCAATAACAGATATGCAAATAGTGCAGCATGGCGAGACTACCACAGTGAGTGCACGAGTATGTATAATTGGCCCAACAGAAATGTGACAACAAACTCAAGACAAAATAAAATTCCAAGAGGGAAGAAGCTGTTGGAATGTCTGCTAGTTCTAGTTTGCATTGATCGGTAGCGCCTACCTGAGGGAAGGAGCCGGACCTGGATGTGGAGGGTCAGAGAGGATTTTGCATGCTCTTGTCTTAGTTCTGGCAGCATGCAAGTCAAGGGTGGGTAGGGGGGTACCGACAATCCTTTCAGCAGTTTTGATTGTCCGTTGCAGTCAGAGTTTGTTCTTTTTTGTAGCAGCACCAAACCAGACTGTGATGGAAGAACACAGGATTGATTCATTGACCGCTGTGTAGAACTGCCTCAGCAGCTCCTGTGGCAGGCCGTGCTTCCTCAGAAGCCGCAGGAAGTACATCCTCTGCTGGGCCTTTTTGAGGACGGAGTTAATGTTGATCGCCCACTTCAGGTCCTGAGAGACTGTAATTCCTAGGAACTTGAAGGTCTCGATGGTTGACACAAGGCAGCTGGACAGCGTGAGGGGCAGCTGTGGCGAAGGATGCCTCCTGAAGTCCACGATCATCTCTACAGTCTTGAGCGTGTTCAGCTCCAGGTTGTGTCGGCCGCACCGCAGCTCCAGCCGCTCCACTTCCTGCCGATATGTAGACTCGTCACCGTCTTTGATGAGGCCGATGACAGTGGTGTCATCTGTAAACTTCAGGAGTTTGACAGCCGGGTACGATGAGGTGCAGTCGTTCATGAGTCTTCAATCAATCTACCGCGCATGTTTTTGGGATGTGGGAGGAAACCGGAGTGCCCAGAGAAAACCTACGCAGGCATGGGGAGAACATGCAAACTTCACACAGGCGGGGCCGGGATTTGAACCCCGTCCCCAGAACTGTGAGGCAGATGTCCCAGTCGTCATCAAGAAACATAAGACAGTTTATACGTTTCTTGAAATCACCTTGTTTAAGGGGCCTTTTTTTAGGGACTGTTTCATGCAGTGAGCAAGCCATGATCCCACCCATATACAGTACATGCGGAATTACAATTTCAATTGTATTATTGCTTGTGGAAGCAGCATTTCATCACCAATCCATCGAATTACACTTGACAATTGGTGTGGCGCATAACTTCAGCAAACACATTTCTATGACTTCCTATGAGAAAAAGTGTCCAAATCAAAACAAATGGGCCTCATGCGGAACATCCCATGACCAAACCCGAAAATAGATTGGCGGACTTCCTGTATGCGTAGAGAAAACTACGTGTTGATCATACGATGGTTTGAACCCGAACTTGCTAGAATATTGTTTTCTTTATCGCTGGTGTACTTTATATATCATTTATTTACACGTATCGTGTATGATACTATATATGTAAACACAACCGAAGCCTAAACATCTGATATGGTCATCTTTGGTAGCTCTTGAAGACATCTTGTGTAAAACAAAAGACATTCATAGACGTTGAATAGGTGCTTCGTCATAGTTGTTGTCCGAATGCGGAATTAGGTTGTGCATCACCCCTATTGGAGGACTCCAAGGATCCTGGAATTTATTGAACCTCAGAGGTTCCACTACATTCAAACTCAGAGGCTCCACTGTCACTTTCACAAGCTGTTTGTTATGATGCTTCAAAGTCGAACCCAAAGATGTTTCTCAATACTTGCATTCCTATCTCTGGTCAGTCTAATTGCAACATCTTGGCTGAGAAAGAGTTGTTGCTGGAGATGTCTGAGGCTTTCCCAATATGACAGCACACAATTGAAATGACAAATGTGAGAGAGCAAATGGAACGAAGAGAACTCTTCTGTGAATTTAGGGGCATGGGTGACGAGATACAGACCAAAACATCCTCCAGAAAACATAGCAGTTGAAATTACTCAATTAATCATTGGAGTCTTCAGAGATTTTTGTGAAAATAAGGCTCAGTTCCAATAATTTCACCCTTGTCATAGTGACTGATAGTTTGAAGAAAATAATGCATCTTTATACAGAATATGTTGGATTGATTAATTGATGCATCACACATTTAATATGGACTGAACAACCAAAGGCAAAATATGTGTCAATCTTCGATTATGAGAAATCTAACAACGCAAACTCATGAATCCAAGCACAAAGTGATTAAGAATATTCTCTTGGTGGCGCTTGAGGCTAGAAGCAAAATGGCCATTAGGTAAGTAAAAATAAAACATCCAATTGGCCATCTGGATCGAGTGCCAACAACTACACTATATAATCTGGCCAAACCAAAACAAATTATGTGACCACAAAACAATAAAATATCTTTAGCTATGCTTAAACCAATCTGATTTTACAGTGCATAACTACATTTTAAGGGTCATTTCCTTGCTAAATTAAAGCGTCATCATTCTTGACGTTTTGGTTTAGGTATGTTGATGGCTTTGTGTCACGTTTTCCTCCCTCAAGTCTACAATTTGAGCTTTTCAGGGGCCCTTGCGTCCTTCCTTCCTTCCTTCCTTCCTTCAATGACTGGATTTCTTTACGTCCTTGTTAACACTGGACTGAAATTGCACACAAAGAAGGAGCTGTTTACCTTCTCCGCATTACAAATTTTAAGAGCATATTTTTCTTGGATCCAGTCTACTTTAGTCGAGTAACTCTAGCTCAACATTGTCACGCTTTTTTGTTAGCCTAATAGCATAATTGCCTTAGTCAATTTTCCATGTTTCTGGAAAACAAGAAAACACAACAATTCAACAAACAAGAAAAGTCCAGTTGCCTCGATTCAAATTTATGGAATGGATTACCTCGACCTGGATGTCGGATAATTCACACAGACATAATTTGCAGAAAGCACATGGGCATGTTTTTTGTTATTATTGCTATTGTGACAGTATGTTAAAAATGAAAGGCAATTATGCAAATAGGCTAACTTTATAAATAACATAAAAATGGTTATGCATGGCTGCATAAAACAATGGCAACTGAATTATAATACACAAAATAATATTTACCCTCTGTGTACTGATTAAAACATGAAAAAATTACACATTACAACTCATTACTGTGTGTACGGTTCAACACGGATACAGCATACATATTTTTCTCTCTTTAACTTCAGACCCTAAATTTCAAATTCTTTTAGCTTAGTGCACAGAAGCCCTTTACACATTTTTGAGACCACTGAAACATGCTTTAATAATTTTTGCGTGCTTTTAAAGGGGAAGAACCTTGATCCCCTATTACACAATTTTATCAGTTATTCATTAAAAACCCTGTAAAAGGACCCCAATGTGTTTTTGTTTTAAATTTGACATACCACAGCGTAGAGTGCCGTTACAAAGCCTGCCAAATTTGAATGATAAAAAAACATCAATTATATAAAATAAGGCTCTCATATCATGAAAGCTCGTCCGATCTCGGAAGCTAAGCCGGGTCGGTCCTGGCTAGTACTTGGATGGGAGACCACCAAGGAATACCAGGTGAGAGGTTGGGCAGTAGGCCAATCACCTGCTCCAGTAAAAACTATGGATTACAGAAACTGGCATTGCGGCCTAATATGGCTCATGGCACTGAGAGCACTGAAAAAACAAATCTGGAAAAATAAAGCCCGTCCTCGAGCTGTAGGACTGTGTGGGGGTGTTGTCGAAGGCTCCCTTGCAGCTGTCAATCAAGTACGTGTCTGTGGCTCGTGCGGCTCACATAGCCACAAGCTGACTGGCGCTGTGTCTATTAAACAGTTAACTTTCCCTGAAGTGTCGCTGTTTTCACAAAGCCAAGTGAGGTGGACGAGCCAGCGCCGTACTGGAGAGCTCGCTTCCTAGTTAGCTTGCTAGCCAGTTAGCTCATTAGCTAACAGCTGGTGGGCTGGCGTGTGACGGCAGAGCCGTCAGGTTCGCAGCGCTTCACGTGGGAGCCCACTGCGGAAAAACTGTAGCCCAAATAACACAAAACATGCCAGAAGCCCAAGTGTGTAGCTGGGCCCCGTTTTACCCCCTGCCCTCAAAAAAACGTAAAACTGAGATCGGCAAAAAAGAGTTTAATGCAATAGCTCAACAATTCAGTGCTAAATGGTTCTGTCTTTGCAAGTTTATCTTCTCTTCAAACATATTTAATGTACTTAGAGACAAAGCATTGAAATGACTTCACTCCAAACGTGAGTGAGGTTGACTAATACGAAAAAAATACAAATGGTGACTCTGCGTCACACACCAAACGATCACTAACGCACATCTACCGATGCGCTGCAATGGAATACTGTTTTTTTTTTCATGGATTTTGAGGCTCTACATGCAATATACTGTACTGTATTATTTTTTTTAATTGAACCACGAAAACATGTCGGTATTGTCAAGTAAGTAGCGGACTGCCATAAGCAAAGGGGCAACGATAAAGGACAAAGTGAGGATATTTTGAGAGGCTGTTCACAGACTGCACCCGAGCTTTTTTGGCGACAGAAGCTCTCCGTGCTTTGCTTTCTATCCACGGCTAAATATGAAATTATAAACATATGTAGTTGACTATTACTGCCCTCTGTCTGGGTCTCAGTCTGCTTAAAACCCGGAAAATTTGTGTTTTTTTGGGGGGTGGCGTAAAAGCTCATGTGCATTTGCGATGTTGCAACGCCGTTCAACACGGCAACATTAGTGTCCGACAGTTGGCCAATCATGAAACTTTGTGGCAGAAGCCCTCACATGGCGCAAAACAGTCGGTTTCGGTGCGGTGGGCCTTAAACTGAAAACAACGACAGACATACAGTATGCATCGTACATCAAGACAACTGCATGTACTGTATATTCTGCAAAAACATTGGCTTGAATGAAGAATTGTATTCTTGTGGGTTTTGTCATTGCTTTGGAACATATAATTAACAACACTTTCATCACAGGTGACAGAAATTTGTTATTTTTCAGTCATTATAGCAATCTTGTGAGAGCACCACAAAACTAAAGGTCTCCTTCTCACGGGAGTGTTCTGCATTGATGATTGATGAGGTTCTAGTTAGGGTGAAGACTCATGGACACTTGTTGGACATCCACCAGGAAGCCTGAACAAATTATGCTAGAATAAAATAAATAAATAAATAAATAAATAAATGAACATCACATGCACAAATTGGTCGATGTGGTCCGTGTTCAAGCTTGGCTGCCACATCTTCGCTGTTTGTTTTGCTAAACTATCCCCCTCTAATCCCTTTAATTCCTCTCAAGTGGCATCACAAGATCAAATAGGCATCCACAATAACAACATCAGTGCCCATGAAGTGAGTCCAGTGATGAGGTCTGGGAACACTTTGGAATATTGTTTAACTACTTTAAAATGTTTTTCAGTTTCTTAAACGGAAACCTCAGCAACCCCATTTGCAAGGAGATGCCGGGATACACAAATGCATCGGGAGGTGCAGTATGGAGGCACTGACTTGCACAGAGGCCAACCTTGAAATGTTTCTATTTAGTCTCTGTGGTCTAGTAAGTTCCTTTATGCTCTCAGGACTCACCTATAAACACACTTCAGAGTCCCACAATAGTCTGTGAAATTGAAATGTGGACCATTTGCTCAAATCACTCGAAATATCTTGGTAAGTTCAAAACTGACCAAATTAGTTTCAACTTATTTTCTTTCGTGATTCACCCTCCAAATTCAAAGAGATGGTTGGTATTTAAATAATGTTCGACTATTTTTTTCTCAAGCCGAGGAAGAAACCATTACGCTATAGTTCTTTCATAATTTATAACTGTGGAAACTGATTAATGGACAGTTAATGACAACTGCAAAAGCAAAGTCTTCAGCTTTGGCCTTTGTCTTGACTTCAGTCCACAATCTCCTCATCTGTTTATGTGCAAACCGGAGCAACCATATGTAAGTTGTATCGGATCGGATTCGTGTTTGATTCCTCCGACACAGATAGCGCTCCAAGTTTGTTTGGAACCAGATGATAAAACAAATTAAAACTAAACTTAATTAAAATAGACCAAAGGGTTCTACAGTGTGGAAAGCAATGTACCTACTGCAAAACTAAAACTTTGAAAGCATCTTTATTGAAAAACATTTTTTAAAAACAAAGGAGGGGAAAAAAAACAAAGTACTGTCGACAGCTCAGCAAAGAAATGAAGAGATCACTGCGAAATGATCAGTTGCTATAATGTTGCTATTCATAGGTATACTGTATGTTTGAATAAAATGATTTGTTGTTTTGTTTTATTCTATCATCTCGTGGCAACATAAACTTCGAATTACAAATACAAATATTTTCAGTTCGATCAATTGTTTGAAGAAAATGAAAACGGTTTCAAAATACCAAGCACAATTGAAGTGTGATTTATTTGATGGCCAGTTGAGGTGCATTACATATTGAAAGTTCTACATTAAGACATATACTATTTGGGGTTATTTGAATTGATCCGCTTGGCAAACTAATTATAATATCCGCAATAATAAATGACATTTGAATGGTGGCGAGACTCACTTCATCCCACAGCAACATTAACAGAGTTAACATTTGTGTACACTGTTTCTTATAGTAATAATAATGTATTATGTGTGCCTTTATTTATATTATTCAGATTTATCATAAATATTTGAACCTGCACATGAATTGTAAGTTCTGTTAAAGAGGGGGCAGTAGGGTCCAATTTTTGAAGAGAATTACATTTTTAATAATTTGTAACTTCATAACTAATTCAGTTACTTTTTGGGGGGGGGGGGTTAACTAGTAACTGCAACTAACCACTTTTAAAGTAACTTCTAACGCTGTTTATTGGTGAATGTGAACACAGTCATTCATAGCAACTCAAGTTTGAATGTTTTATTTGATTTTATTTGTTTCCAGCCCAAACCAATATTCAATGCAATGAGCGGGGGCAACATTTTTACTCCTCCAGTGGGATTTCCACGTTTGGGGATTCCAACACTAAGGACACAATTTAATTAAGCAAGGCTTCAAACACAATCTAAACAAACAGAGAAGCCACAAACAAGCAGCAAGTCCAATTACAGCAATGTTTATATGCAGGGCAAAGCAGCATTTAACTACCAAAGACTGAGTGGAAATGAAAAGAGGAAGAAGAGGCGGAGAGAGTGGTTGCTTTGATCCATGTTTGGAGATCCAACACTAGTGCTGACGCCGATTTCAGCAGGGAGCCACAACAGACACGGACCTTTAGGTAATCAAAGGGCTTCTTGAGGGCTTCAATTTTAGAACATCTTCAAGAATTAGACTCAAAACATCTTGGCCAAATGACATCAGAAAGGACTGAAAAGCCATCAAAGTAAGATCTAATCACATGACAACCAATACAACAGACAAATACAAACGCCTTCCTTGACTCCCAACCTTTATTGCAGAACCTAAATTTGACCTAGTAACGCTACTGCTGTTTTGGTTAGCAAAACATGCAAATAGCAGCTACGTATGTACTTTTAAATCCTTCCTCCTCGCTCTTACGCTTTTCTCTGTGCGATGTCCACCCGTGGCCGACAGCAAGGCACACTAAAGCAAAGGGAAGATGGATTTTCAGGCTGTAGGCCCATCTTGAGCTTGCTAGCTAACGGTGTGTCGTAATTGCGCCAGATAACCGCTGATGCAAACAAAGGCACTCAAGTTCTTATATAGTGGGCGAGGGGTGACTCGTGCCTAAGCCGAAGTGCGTCACTCGGCACTGTTTTAGCGGCGCCCACTAAAAAGACTCAGTAAAATATCCACAATTGAGTACTACAAAGGTCTTAGTCATAGCACATTTTCAGCAACTTTTTTCTTTGAACACATACAATGTATTTGGAAACAAATCTCTGCATTCACTTTAGCGTGTCTTTAAGGAAAATTGTTGTGTAGTTTCAAAACAATGCGTTTGTGCTTTTATGGCTGCACTTTGAAACTTTCCAACTTGGAAAAATCCGCCAATCTTTGCGGCGACTGCGGCCCAATGTCCAAAGAGTCCAAAGGGCTTGACGCATTGTTCCGATTGGACAGCCGAGACGTGAGTTCCCTCCAGTTTGTGGAGGCAGACGTACACAAACCGCACAAAATGATTCGCTTCGAGGAAGCAGATGTGGTGTGGTATTAAAGAGCAATATTTCAAATAAACGAAACAATGGCAGCTTTGTTTTGTTGTGTGTGTGGATGATATTGGATTATCTTGAGCCAGAGGCCATGTCACTGTGTCTTTCTCCACAATGGAGCAAATAAACAGAAAATACTGTAAGAAAACGTCCCCGAGCTACGTCTCCCCCACGTATTGACCCAACCAAATGTATGTGTGGGGGAGGGGGGGGGGGGGGGGGCTCACACTAAGACTCATTCGAGTGAGTGTGTCAGTGTGTTGGGGGCGCTCGCCTCGAATATGTAGGCTAATTGCGCATGAGGAATTTTCATTTCAGATAAACCAACATTAATGAATCTTTTCCTGCCGTCTAATTCCAGCGCGATACCTTGTCGATTTTAATGTGTGTATTTTTGTGTGTGTTTGTGGCTGGGGGAGTGTTAGCCTATATTCGGCCTCATTAAGAGTGTGTTGATGGGTTGGCAAGGTTAATAGAGATTCATAATCTAAGCACAGCTGCAACCCCCATGCTTTATTAAGCTAGAATGCGTGTGTGCGCCCGTGTTGTGTATCGTAGCGTGTGTCTGTGTAAGCATGTGTTTAATATTCATGTTAGCTTTTAGACAGGACTTTTATGTGTGCTTTTCTCTCCTGTTTGCACGCCTCCGCATGCGGTCTGTAATCTGGTTTACAGGAAACACGCCACAGCCCAGCACATGGTCAAGTCCCCCTCCCGGTCCTATCATTATCCAGAGGCATAATCCGCCGTTATAATTCGGGAGACGGCTCCTGCCAGTCAGGGCGCGCTAATAGGTCACGTAAATCTCAGCGGCGGGGGCCCGGTGAAGTCGTGTATTTTCCTCGTCTGCTGTCAAAGCTGTCCTTGTGGCGTGATTACCAATAAGGCTTGATGAAAAGGGCGCACATACGCACGTGCGCACACACGCAGAAGGAGTGGTAATCCCGGTCTGTTCATGCTTTGAATACTTATCATGGCGAAATACCGAAGGAGCGCCGCTAAGAACTTGTTGCAGTTTAACGTCGCCCTGTGTTGAATTCCGTGCACAATCATTTGTCTTATACAGTGTCAGAAAAGAAAAGAAGCCGTGACAAAAGATACCAAACTACGAGTTCACGATGCCCTGAGCATCTGGCAGTTCCTGGCCAAAAAGAATGCTGGCGTGCTAGCAAAGAAGAATAGGAAAGTGTGTTTACTTCCAAGTGGAGAAAATTCTAGTTGACAGTTTGAAGCTGAAATGATCTTTCGTGATATACCTGGATTTGAATGAAATCGTATTGTCACAAATGATTTTATGAATGAACACTGAGGTCATGACACCCAAAGTCACCTTGAAATATCATTAACGTTTGTTTGTTTTTCTTCACACATGCTTTAAAATAGGATTAGAGGTTCTTGTGTAATATAGGATTATCACCGTTTTCTGCAAATCAAATGACACCTGTGGTTTCGATCTCACACCACAGATAATCCAGGACAATCTGGTGTGACTGGAATATGTACAGCTGTATTAACTCCTACATATTATATGACACATGTCTCCAATATGAAGGACCTCTAATCATGTTCGTAGGAATTAACATATGCAGATAAAATACGGCATCTGTGTCAGCCACCTCATTTGGCTCCTCTCGATGTGGAGGAGCAGCGGCTCTACTCTGAGATCCTCTCGGATGACCGAGCTTCTCACCCTATCTCTAAGGGAGAGCCCTGACACCCTGCGGAGGAAACTCATTTCTTGTTCTTTCGGTCACGACCCACAGCTCGTGACCACAGGTGAGGATAGGAACGTAGATCGACCGGTAAATCGAGAGCTTCGCCTATCGGCTTAGCTCCTTCTTCACCACAACGGACCGATACAAAGTCTGGATCACTGCGGACGCCTGTCGATGTCCCGTTCCATTCTTCCCTCACTCGTGAACAAGACCCCAAGATACTCGAACTCCACTTGGGGCAGGATCTCATCCCTGACCTGTAGAGGCCACGCCACCCTCTTCCGACTGAGGACCATGGTCTCAGATTTGGAGGTGCTGATTCTCTTCCCAGCCACTTCACACTCGGCTGCGAACTGTTCCAGTGAGAGTTGGAGGTCACGGCTTGATGAAGCCAACAGAATCACATCGTCTGCAAAAAGCAGAGATGCAATACTGAGGCCACCAAACCGGACCCCCTCTACACCTCGGCTGTGCCTTGAAATTCTGTCCATAAAAGTTATGAACAGAATCGGTGACAAAGGGCAGCCTTGGCGGAGTCCAACCCTCACCGGAAGCGAGTCAGACTTACTGCCGGATATGCGGACCAAACTCCGACTCCGGTCGTACAGGGACCGAAAAGCCCGTATCAGGGGGTTCAGTACCCCGTACTCCCGAAGCACCCCCCACAGGACCCCCCGAGGTACACGGTCGAACGCCTTATCCAAGTCCACAAAACACATGTAGACTGGTTGGGTGCAGAGCTGGTCCACTGTTCCACGGCCAGGACAAAAACCACGCTGCTCCTCCTGTATCTGAGATTCGACTTCCCGACGGACCTTCCTCTCCAGCACCCCTGAATAGACCTTACCAGGGAGGCTGAGGAGTGTGGTCCCCCTTCCTAAAAAGGGGGACCACCACCCCAATCTGCCAATCCAGAGGCACTGTCCCCGATGTCCACGCGATATTGCAGAGGCGTGTCAACCAGGACAGGCCTACCACAATATTGATTGTAACCCATTTTCTATGCAAAGGAGATTTGGAGTCATGCTTGCGGTGTCTAACATCACTATGTACTTTATATTTCAGTGTTAATGCCTACAACCTGTGAAGTGTGAGGCGTATGAACTAACCGGTCATCCACCGTTCCGCGCCAGATAATTGTGCTTGTCTCAAATTGTCGATTGCTTGTCGATGCGTGACCAAACTGCTATGCCAGATTATTTGCAAACTTGACCACGGTTTGTTAAACATTTTGGCATCAAGACTCAAAATTCAAATATTCAAATCCGGGCTCCAGCCTTCCTTTGTGGAGTTTGCATGTTCTCCTCGTGCCTGCGTGGGTTTTCTGCCGGTACTCCGGTTTCCTCCCACATTCCAAAAACAAGCGTGGTAGGTTAATTAAAAGACTAAATGTTCCATAGGTGTGAATGGTAGTTTCTTTATATGTGCCCTGCGATTGGCTGGCGACCCATTTATGGTGTACCCCGCCTCTCACACAAAGTCACCTGGAATAGGCTCCAGCACACCCACGACCCAAGTGAGCAGGCCTTGACATGACCTTTTTTTGCTCACCGACCACCCTGGCTACTAGTTTCCCAGCGTTACTAGCCACTCCGCATTGTAACCAGCCACAATGTTATATTTTACATGTTCCAAGTTCATTCCCAAACAAAGTACATTGCTCAATGATGAGCTAAACATTTCCCGATCGAAATCCATTCATCAAGGGCGGTGTACTGATTGAACACACCAATCCGGCTAGTAAAAGTGGATGTGCTACCTGCTAGGCCGAAAAATTCACCCGAATTTGGCGGATTGGTGGGTGTTAATGTCAAGCCCTGCTATAGTGAGGATAAGCGCTACAGATAATGAAGGAATGGATGGATAATTATTCACTTACTTTTATTTAAGATCTACGACTTGCTTGTTAACATAAAGCAAATGTGGCTACTGCCATGTTGATAAGCGTGGCAAAAACTTGAATAATGTGCTTGTAATTTGGAATAAATAGCATAGTTTATTTGTGAAATATTTGTAATAATAAAGGAGCAGTGAAGCAATCAACCCAATTCAAATGGTACAAAACACAATATGAAAATGTAATTTAACAAAATTAGCCAATATATTCCGGACTTTAGCCAACACATACTTGCAAGAAAACCTGAAAGAAATTGGATAAACTGCAAGTAACTTGTAAAACTCACCTCCCACAAGTTAAGTGAGCGCTTGTGGGTAGATTGGATCTTCAAACTGTAAAACAAAAACAAAAAAACAACTTTGATTTTCCTTTTGAGAGCTTCTTTCTACACCACTTTTTTGGGGTTGGGATGTTGATGTGAAATGTAAATTTAGCGAATAAATTCATTGGACATTATGGATTTTGGATTACATAAAACGCAGCGCGTCCCGGCCATCTAAATCCCTGAGGACATGGGAAAAAGGCTTATATAATGTTTCATGGCAAAATATCAACCTTCCCGTTGTTCGGTAAGAAAATGTACGTACCGTGCACAACAATGAGCGTGCAATAGTTTGCAAAACTTTCCAATTAAAGTTCAATATGAATGACGATGAAATATTAAAACAGGTTGGAGAACATTGGAAGCTCGGTGACTGTTTTATAGGAGGGGATTTTATCCAACACCTGCAGCTGACTCGCAAAGATTTCCGGAAGTAATTAGCGCACGACTCGTGGAAATACTCCATGAGCGGCACACGCATTTGCCTTTCAGTCAGCAGAGTTCATTAAAAAGTGTAGCAAGCACAAACATACATGGAAAATACAGAAGAAGAAGAAAAAAAAGGCGTAAATTAGCATGAATGCAACATCAATGCAGGTCATTATAGAAGCTGTTGAATTTTCTGAAATGTCCACTGCTTGTGAGAAGGTATTTACAGCATAATGCTAACTGACACATAGAGGTCTCCAGAGCAGCAGTAACACAGGGAGGATGATTAACTGGCTGCCTCAACTCTTGCCGTGCGCATATATCCATCTCGCTTTCATTAAATGAATAATCCACCCCTTCACTCACTTGAATGTAGACACAGGGAACGAGGGGGGGGGAGAAAACGTTGTGTCTCCATTTCGGAGGGCAGAGTGACATAACAATAAAGAGAGAGAAACTTATTTCAGGGCAGAGAAGGAACATTAAAAGTTTCATTTTCATATGGCTGGATTAGGTTAATCCTAAACATGGGGAGAAGATTTGACAAGTGCTTTGTGGGACTCAACAAGAATTAGGGTCTTTAACATACTGGGGTCTGGGGCTTTTAGGAAATCACAGTGATTAGCCTATTTATTCTTATACTGCAGAATATCATTACCCCTTGTAGGATTACTTCACCCTGAATGAGATGCAAACGATGGATATGGATAGTCCATGGACTACACCAATTCTATTTGCAAAAATCTCTTAGGACCAGCTTCTTGACCCAAATAGGAGATTCTATCAAAGCATATGTAGTACCAGCTTTTCTGAAAATACGATGTAGCTCATTTGAAAGAAAACCCGAAGGTCACAAAAAAACCTCAGCGTGATAATCTCCTTCATTTGTATCAAAAGTTGAACTCTGGCTCTGAGTTCGGGCTTTTCTCTCAAAAGGCTTTTTCTACACACTTATTCAGAAAAATGGACCGCTGTTGCGGACGTTCGCATGAGAGAACACCTTGTAGCGCAAGTGAAGGCTCAATCCGCAAATGTCAAAGAATTAACACTTATTCCAAAAGAAGGATTAATGTCATAAAGATGGCTGGAGACGCAGAACGATCACTGGTTCTCAAACTTTTCACACCATTTTCCACAATCATGACCGATAGTAAAACACAGCAGCATAGTCGTACTGTTGCGCTTAAAGACGACACAATCCTACACCAAGACCAGAACTCACCGAGACCGTGATAAAACCAAGAATATTCGAACATGGGGGCGTGAACAGGGGGAGGGTTGGGGGCCCTCAGTCACAACACCGCAAAGGTTGCAGTCATTACAGGCTTGTAGGGGGTTAACGACACATGAATTTAAGGTATTTATTGTTTAATGCTGCTCCCTATTATCACATTAATGAAGTTGAATAGCTGAGCAGTGTCGGTCTTGACAGAATATCCGGAAATCTGGAGAAAGTCCGGCCAATCCGAGACAAGCTCGAGACCTTCAAAATGTGCTCATGACAAAAAAAAAAAAAAAAAAAAAAAGAAAAGAAAAGCTATACTCAAGTAACAATTAAATTAAGTCGTATTGCATATAAATGAGAGTGTAGAAAGAAGGATTCTTAAAGATGAAATGCAAATGTATTGTACCTAAAAGTTACATACAACTGAACTCAACTTAACAAATGTACTGCACTGGATTGAAACTTTAAGGTACTGTAATATTATGCCCAGTTTGAACATTTCATTCAGTGATTCTTTTACATAGCACTAAAGGGAACCTGCGTTCCACTTTGAGAATCACTGTTCGAGATTCAAATGATCTCTGGCACAGGTCCATCCAGTCCAACACGTGGCATCGTGGTGACATAATTACCGATCGTCAGCAAATGAAACCATTGGCTTCCTGAACACGTGTTCATTTTAGCATGTACTCTATGCCGTAAGCTTTTTGTCATACATGCGTGGCTCAGGTGGGAGAGCGCTTACAATACTCACACCTTCATGATAAAAAGTGTCACTTGTGTCACTCTCCACTTCATCGTTACGACATCCTTCTTGACTGACACTGACAGCAGTGCTACTACTACTGACATGAGCATCTGGATTCGGCTTTTGTCGGTGACACAAATTTGGTGTCACTGTGAAAAATGTTGAAACTTTTGGCTTCATTTTCCTTACAACACGCCAAAAGGTTTGTGACTTCCTGAATCACATCTGTGCATGTGTAATAAGAAGATGGAATCGCTCATTGCATGAGAAGGGAGAAATCCCAGGGCTCCATGAAGGTACTTGCCTGTGTTCGCCTAATCAGAATCTGAATCGTCTTTATTTGCCAAGTATGTCAAAAACACACAAGGAATTTGTCTCTGATAGTTGGAGCTGCTCTAGTAGGACAATAGAACAAAAATATTTTTGAGACATAAAAACGTAAAACACACTGCAGAGAGTGTCCTGTGTCCTGCCCGTCGGGAAGCTGTAGATCCACTGGGAGATGGTAGGCGAGACGCTGAGCTGGAGAAGCTTGGAGGAGAGCTCGGGGATGATGTTGTTGAACGCAGAGCTGAAGTCCACGAACAGGATCCTCGCGTACGTCCCCGCGCTGTCGGTTGTTCTAGGATGAAGTGCAGTCCCGTGTTGACTGCGTCATCCACAGACCTGCTTGCTCGGTAGTAGTAGTCCACCTCTGTGCATGAAGTAGATCTACAACGTGACACATGTACAAGAGTTAGGAATGTTAAAATGTTCTTTAAGAAATACCTGTACAGTCAAAATTTGATGTCTGATGGTGACAGTTTGACACCAGAACAGATGATTTCTATTTCCATTATCTACAATAGGAGAAATAAGAATCATAAAGAGAATCCTAACAAACTAATCCGAGGTCAACCAGCATCATGAAACCATGTTTTGACCTTAGAGGTTCCACAATATTATTCAGTACGGTTCATCTTAGAGGTGCATACCTTAGGGTAATAAGATAAACAGATGAGGGATTCGGTTATAGCAAAACAGTGTCTTTGACAGTAATGAGGTGCTAATTAAAATGCCGAAAAAAGCAAACAAATACTGCTCGTGTGGGATTATTTTGTTCTCGTGGTGATCAGAAAAAAAGAGTGAAGCAATGCAAATATCTCGACTCAAGCCAACCTGTGATAGGAGATTAGTAGCTAGCCCGTCACCAAATAACTACTCATTACTGAAAGTGGCCTTCTGAAAATTATTGCTGATACGTTGTGGATCAGATGCTGGCAATCTGTTAAAAAAAATAAATAAATAAATAAATATTTAAACGCAAGCAAGGATGTAGATGTATTAAAAACCAGAACAGTACTCTTTGACAAACCTTATAATTAGGAGGGGGGGGGAAAATGGTAGAAGAATATTACAATAAACCATAAACCAATTCGCAATAGTGTTTAGGATTCTAAAAGAGAGGCACTGCACTATAATTAGAAGAAAACTGACCTTACTTCAAAAAGATGCATATGCAAATATCCCTCGATTTATTTGTGGCTTGTATAGGAGCATAGTTTTCTTGCTTGCATAGTGAAGTTTGAATGTCAACGAAGTGTACAATTTATAGTACGAACAAATCCTGACCTATTTTTCAAACTACTTAATGTAGCATTTCTATGCAATGATATCAAAAGAATTTATCCAAATGAATTCAAATTACTTGCCAGTTATCTACTAAAATCCCCAGCAGAATAATCCTAGAACACCATAATAACAGGATTGTTTTTTATCGTGTCCCTTTTTCACAATCTTGATTTATATTGTACTGTATATTGACCCTTAAATCTTCAGTATGCAATTAGCCAGGAAGTAACATTCATGGCTAATGTGCTTACCAAAGACCAAAGAATGTTCGTGAGCTGAATTCGGAGCAGGCAGTCAGCGGGGGAGGCTGACTTCCTTCTCAGTGTGAGATGAGCCTTTCAGAAATTGAAGCTACAAGGAGCCTCAGCAACCCACAGTCATAAAAATAATTCATCCAAATTTAGTTAATGAACCTCCTCCCACACACCCCATCTCTTTTGTCTTGCCTTTCACCTCCACTGTCGCTTTTCTTCTTCACTTGCGATCGAGATCGCTGACTAACTCGCGGAACCGCCCTCTTAATTGTCTTTGTCTGTTCCTCTCAGAGCCTCTTTCGTGCTCTCTCTCTCTTTATCGTCTTTCCTCGCTTTCCGCTCGCCTCCGCTCCGCCAGTGCCTCCACCTTAACACTAATTAGAGTAACATGAAATCATTAGGATAGCCATCACAATCTCTGCCACGGTAATTCCATAATCATTACCACGTCTCCCTCCCTCCCTCCTCTTGCGGATACAACCGACTCATCATTAGCGCTGGACTACCTGCCTCCGTTTTCAAGACACAGCATTTCGTAAGGCTCTACATCGTGGTAAACAATGGAGCGAGTGTTTCTGTCCCTCTACAAATTACCCAAAGGAAAGTTTCTCGACTTATGGTAATCATTCTTCGGCCTACGCTACAAAGTGCTGGGAAATGAGATCTACTGTTATAACTTATGATAAAATCAACACTGAACTGAGGAGTTCTGTTGCAAATTGGTTGCAAGTAATAATTATAATAATAACTTGATTTATATAGCACCTTAAAACCACATGTGCTTTGAAAGAACAGGATACTTACATGCCAAATGTCACTGGACCGATTGAGAAACCCAGGCAATAAAACAACTCAAGACCAGGAGGGTTGATGCAGGTTGGTAAAAAAAAAAAAAAAGAGGGAGAAGATGACATCACATAAAAGCCAGTGTGGGTTTTAAGAAGTGATTTAAAAGATGTCACCGATTTTGCATTTTGAGGCTGCGGGCTGCCTCATAAAGGGCTAATAACGTAAGCTATGTAGCGTTGAACCAGACGCACGAGTGCTCCAAAATTCATCAGTAAAATCTTCAAATCAATTCGAGAGTCAATGTAATTATGCTAAAATTGGGGTGATGTGATGTCATCGCCAGTATTTGACTCAGCAAGAAGCCATTTGCAACCATCCGGAGTCGAGAGCATGATTTATGAATGACACTACAGGTGAGTGCGTTACAGTAATGTAGTCTGCAGAAAAGAAGTGCCTGGATGAATCTTTTCGAGGTCTGGTTTGGTGGTTATGGATTTTATTTTGGCTGTGGGGTCTTTGTGGAAGAAGCATGACTAGACAACTTTTTGGATGTGGGTTATGAAAGTGATATCGGAAGAACAATTATTCATACTTTATAATAATTACATTAATACATTTTTGGCTTTGTGTGTGATATTATCTGCAAGGGTAGCAAGGCTGGATTTAGCGATGACGGTTAGAATTTTGCATGTTTAAGATAATTATTTGAGATGTGGAGTTACTGAGTTGCAGAAGGTTTTGTGTCGTCCAGCAGCTGATGTCAGAAAGGCAGTCCTTAACACCAGCTAGCCTTTGTTTTCAGCGGAAGGTACGGTATACCTTTGTGTCGTTTGCATAGCAGTGAAAGGAGACTTTGTGCCGTTGGATTATTTGGCCACGTGGCGGCATAATGACAGAAAAATAAAATTGGATCGAAAACTGAGTCTTGCTGCACACCACAGGAAAGGATGGATGTAGATGAGGAGTGCTCACTCCAAAGGTTCGCTCTAAAAGAAACCAACTACGTGCAATGTACCTAATACTCCACCCAGTGTTTAAACCGGTCAATTAAAGTAGAGTGGTGGGCAGTATCAAACGTTCCGCTGACATCCAGAAAATCAACGTACGCTGCTAAAAGCAGGTCATTGGTTACTTTGTCAAGGGCCATCCCAGTGGTGTGAGCAGCTCTTCGACCACACTTGTGGTTTGACATAAAAGTTAAAAGCTGCGTATAAAAAAACCAACAACAAAGACATTTGCCCATTTCCCCCAGCCACAAATGTGATCACTTTCCTCTTCCCTCTTCTTAGTTTTACTTCCTTTTCAATACACATAAACACCACAAATTACAGCTCACTGTCGCCATGACAACTTGGTGGACACGCACTGACGATGCAATGACACCGTTCAGAGCCTGAAATTCATCGAGGACGGCGTGGCGCAAAGGGTAAGTGTACGCCCTGAAATCGGAGGATAGCCGCTTAGCATCCCCCCCCCCGAGCGCATGGCGTCGTTGTTTCCTTGGGCAAGGCACTTAACCCACATTGCCTATGGGTGAATGTGGTTGGATGTTTGGTGGTGGTCAGAGGGGCTGTGGCTGCAGAATGGCAGCCAGGCTTCTCTCACAATGCTCCAGCTCTAACCACTGAACATGCCTAAAAGGTGTTTAGTAGTAATTGCTACAAATTTGAGAAAATTCTAAATTGCCATCAATTCTTTATCATTCCAGTATTAAAGATGTGGGAAAAAACCCCACAATATTATTTGTAAAATAAAAGACGGAAAAGAATACTGGTGCTCTTACTTAACAGTGTTGTCTTAGAACAAATTCTAACATTATAAGTCAAATATTCCTGGATTTAAACCGCTATCGAGATTCCTACCGAAATTTGATGGGATTAGATTTTGTGTGACCCTTCTAACACAAACACAAATACTGTATAAAAACACACTCGTTAAAAAAATCTATAAAACCAGACTGTCTGTATCATCTTAGTCATTGCTCGTTAATGACACAGCACGTCAACTTAAAGACCGGCCTTAAAACTAAACAGTCAGTTTGAATTTACATCGAATCTGTTTTTTCTACAAGAAAAACTTGCCAGGAAATCGCTTGTTTAGTTGCTTGTGGCTGAAGTTCTGCACGACTAATGGGACGGGCTGGAATTCTTCCCACGTTTGCACCGCTTCGGTTAGTTAGTCGCCATGAAAGGATGTTGACGTGGTCCACGAGCGTTCACCAGTAAAAGAAATGTAATGGCATACCGAATGAACATGCTCATTATGTGAACTATGGGCTATTTATTTCCTGTTTCAACTTTGGGAGCAATTGCTTGAGGTTTAATGATGATGTAATTGCACAATTAATGCATGCAAAGTCGTGGTTACTTGATTCGTGGTAATTAGCTGATTGCAAGGAGGAGACGCTGGGAGCAAAGCTCGAATGCAATGAGTGAATAACACTGCTTCTGTGTGTCAAAGATCAGACTAATGTACTGTTGCATATGCAGGCATAGAGATGACCCCTCTCCCCGCATGAGTCCAAGCTGGCCATGATTCTGCATACATTATCCTTGAGTCGAGGCTCCCAGAACACCACAATGGAAAGAAGCTTCCCGCCCATTGGCATCTGCTTGTATTCTGTCTCATCTAAGGCTGTAGGAAATTTCATATAATCTAATTTATCTTTCCGTAGGTGTCACATTCAAACGCAACACAGGAATAATACTGTCAGCAGGGACATGAAGGTTAGCTGTTTGGTGCATATAATATAATGTCCAAGGTATAATGTACAACTCTATCATATGGGACCATAGGGGCTTGATTGGGGTTGGCAGATGTCCACGGTGCTCACAAGTATGACTGAGTCGACCTGCAGGCAGTATGACTGCGCTAAGGCACACTGCTAGCTCGACATCAGTTTGCCCTCATGGTGACCTCTTATGGCTCAAGTTGCTGCATGCTTGTCACATCATGTTTAGGTTGCTAGTTTCAAGGTCTGACATTCCTTCCATCTTTTGGGTCATGAGCTGTAATCCGAGTGTAAACAAAGGTTCTGCCTCTGTTGAAGGATACAGATGGTAAAGCGACTGTAATGCTACAGCAAATGCATTCAAGCCCACTGGCGCCGACATGCAGAGAGACACAAATCCATCCCCCCTAAATATAAAGATGTAAAAACAATGAAATGAACTCAGTTACCTTCAAAATGAAAAGACAAATTACAATGAGCCAAAAATGAGTCATCCGTACCGATGACAATAAACGTAACATTCATATATACAGTACATTTAAAAAACAATATTATTATCCCAGTTGAATTTTGATGGCTGTACCCTGTAAAACCACGTTTTCACGGCAAGCTAAGCAAAAACCTCCTACCGAATGCCCAACATGGTCCATCCCTTGTCACCTTTGTGATAAAAGGCTTTGATTTAGTCCATTACTGGTTTGCCACTTGGACCAAGAATCGCCATCTCACCATGCCTGCACATCTTGGTATTAATTAATACTTAAATTCCAATAAATGGTGACATTACCGAGAGCAAAGTTAAGATAGGATTCAAAGCTAAGATTGCTAAGCTACGGCGCACTCTAATCAACTATTTTCAAGTTTGTTACTTATGCATAAAATGTGACATGGCTTAGCGTCTTCCTATTTGCAGACTTAGTGGTACCTTATGTTCCATCCCGAGCCTTACACTCACAACTTGCTGATCTTTAGCCGACTCGGCGAGCTAAACAGAAGTCAGCAGGTTCTAGAGCATTCTCTATTCGGGCACCAGCATTCTGGAATTTTCTACCAGTGGAAATGAGACCTGCTATGTCTGTATAAATATTAATAACTTGAACAAAGACTTGTATCTACAACCTCGTATTTGATACCTGTTACGCAACTAATATCGCGCCCTGCCTCACCACCTGACATTGGCCTGTTTTACTGCCACTTCTCTGATATTCGGACCAGATTTTCCTTAAAATGTCTTCGAGGTTCATGTCATTCATGCAACAAACCCATTCGGTTTTGAGGTGCCATTGTAAACTGAAACTCATATACACTTAAAAGTTGTTTCCTAATCTCTTCCCAGATTAAACTACAGTATGAAAAGGCCAGTGGACATACCACTTGACCATTTCCCTAACTCCCGCTGCAAGCACTTGCTTTCTGACAAATGCATCTGCTTATGACGTCATATGTTCAATAGTGTTCAACAGAGACAAAAATTGGTAAGGCTCCTTGTAGTGACCTAAGGCCGAGTGTTTAGTGAAGATAAATGCCCGATCCTTCCATTCAAAAGTAGTGAAAACAGGCCAACAGGGGCCAAGATCCAAACTATTATGAAACAAAGCATGTCAAAAACAAATCAGAAAATCTAGACTAGGTGACATGCTCCTGGGCCAAATTAGCCATCAAGATAATAAAATCAAGCATTCATGCTGACACACATTTGCCTCTTTTTGTCCTCTGCTCTGCATTCCCCGTGCCCTGGCCCCCACGTCTCTGCATGTAGAAATCCACTTTCACCAAGGAGCAATGCTGCGCATCAATATTTATGATCCGAAAGTTCCCGTTGACCATTGCTGTGTTTGTGTGCGCACGCCTCACTGCAGTGCTTACATCAGGTAGGAGAGGATTAAAGGATGAAAGGGAAATAATGAAATGTGTTTTGTGACCTCCACAGGACAGAGAAGGGGATTGAGGCTTTATTCTGATGCAGTTTGTATTATGCTAACTTTAAGAAGGGGAGTTACTGATCCCACTATTATTAGCTGGAAGCTGTGAGTTTGAATAGAAAGGCATCGAGGCCGCACAGCACAGCGTTGCCATTAACTTGACAAGATACGACACTTTAATGGTCCGTGAGGAGAGACTGGCTAGATACAAATAAGTGGATAGAAAGAGGTTCAATGGTAAAATTGAAATTAAAAGATTGCAAAATGTAGAAAATATAAATGAGGAAGACCCGTCAAAGTGATGCATTATTCAGTGTTATAAAGTACAGTAAAAAGTGTTCTGTGGTCCAACGAGTCCACATTTCAAATTGTTTTTGGAAATTGTGTGAGACAAAGAGGAAAAGAACCATCCGGACTGTTATGGACGCAAAGTTCAAAAGCCAGCATGGCATCTGTGATGGTATGGGGCTGTGTTAGTGCCAATGGCATGGGTAACTTACACATCTGTGAAGGCACCATTAATGCTTAAAGGTACATACAGGTTTTGGAGAAACATATGCTGCCATCCAAGCAACGTCTTTTTCATGGACGCCCCTGCTTATTTCAGCAAGACAATGGCAAACCACTTTTTGCACGTGTTACAACAGCGTAGTAAAAGAGTGCGGGTACTAGACTGGCCTGCCTGCAGTCCAATCCTGTCTCACATTGAAAATGTGCGGCGCATTATGAAGCATAAAATACGACAACGGTGACCCTGGAAGATGTACATCAAGCAAGAATGGGAAAGAATTCCACCTACAAAGCTTCAACAATTAGTGCCCTCAGTTTCCAAAGGTTTATTGAATGTTGTTAAAAGAAAAGGTGATGTAACACAGTGGTAAACATGACCCAGTCCCAGCTTTTTTTGGAACGTGTTGCAGCCATAAAATTCGAAGTTAATGATTATTTGATAAAAACAATCAAGTTTATCAGTTTGAACATGAAATATCTTGTCTTTGTAGTGTATTCAATTAAATATAGGTCGAACATGATTTGCAAATCATTGTATTCTGTTTTTAGTTATGTGAAACACAACGTCCCAACTTCATTGGAATTGGCGTTGTAGTTTCAAAACATATTTAGGTGATAAAGGATTCAGTTACCAGTTGGAAAAATGAGCATTGCTATATTCTTGGATAGCAATTTTCACTATAAAATGTTGTAATAATTTGAAATAAATAACAAATAATTGTATTACTATTATTATTTCTATTATTATTTTATTATTGTTCATGTTACAAAGATTTAAATATGTTTTTAAATGAAGCATTGGAAGCAGCAAATGGCACATTACGTCTCTCCATTTGATGGTGTTTTATATTTTATTGACTTTACACACATACACATTGACACACTGTAGATTGAATAATTATGAAAACTCCATCAGAGCTTCTACAGGATCCCTTGGTTCCCCCTTTTTTTGTGATTTATCTTGCCAAGACATTTAGGACATGCTTCCAACTGTGTGGGAACAGATTGGGAAAACTGCCTTTTTCTTTTCCAGCTTGACTGCGACAAAAATTATAAACCAGGCCATCTCTCAGAACCCCCATCAGTGACCGCTAGCCTCACAAATGTTCTTCTACGTGAACTGACAAAAATCCCCACAGACCAATTCAAACATGTTGTGGAACATCATAGTAGAAGAGTGAAAATTTCATCCTATGGTTAAGTACACTTGCTGCGATGTAAAAGGCAGGTGTCCGTGCAGCGTCTATAGAATTCCCCTCGTACCATTGAATACAAAGTTGCTCTGCACAAAGTCAAGGAGGTTGACGATGGTTTACAACTGCTGTCGTTTACTCAGCTGCAACAAATCTGTGCGGTGACAGACTGTAAGAATGTGCCGATGAACTAAAACTGCACAAAGCTTTCGTCGTGACAGGCGACATGGTGTGATAAGAGCGACAAAGAACAATCCTGACTCTGACCCCTTATTTTAATCCAATACATTACACTGTTAAGTGTTTGTGGTATGCCTATAACAAAGGGTAAAAATCCAAACCAAATGTTTCCCACTTGTCTTGGGCCACCAGAAGGCCTTGTGGTGAGATCTGCTTTGTTCAATTGTTTTGCGGCACAGGATTCTGGAAGCAGAAGCAAAATTCCTGGAACAGGCCTAGCATCACACTTTCAAGTTGTCAGTCTACATCAGAAGAGATGACAAAGCACAGAAAGATCCCACTAAATGTATTCTATTGGGAGACAAGGGAATATTAGGTGCCTTCCAAGTTATTCTCTGAATTTTTTAAATGTGACAAAACACTGCTCTCCCTCTCTCCACGCATATTCAGTATTTCCATAAATGCCACAAAGATCCACTTTCATTGGATGAAACTGGTGCTCCTTTGCTTCTTCTCCTCTTGCCATAAATTCCACAGGGAGGAGAGTTATTGATGCTACTTGACCTGTCTGGTTTGCATATTCATGAGGAGATGGAGAAGGAAGGACACAGCATGTTCCTGCTCTCTCTTTACCTCTTTCTGTCTGTCACCCACTCTCTCCTTCCCCCTTCCACCAGTGCAAGATGAGGCTGACAGATAGTAGCCCCACCCCCCCGGTCACTCTTAAGTAATACTTTTGCCACTCACTACGTGTAAGCATTTGCCAGCTATAGGCAGGAACCCAATGACTGTCTGATGAACAACAACACTTCTGTGCACTCTTGATCAGAATCAGAATCATCTTTATTTCTCTATAGTGGTGGCAATTTTGTATCTCACAACGTTGAGTGTTGTGTGTAATTTGAACATGAGTTACCACAGGACTAAGTACAGTAACAGAAAGATGCATACATGTAACTAAAAGTTATATTTGATACCACCTATTTCCTTTCCGATCCGATACGGAGTAAAATTCAGGCTGGAATCGGTGATGCCGATACTTTGTGCTTCATAAAGAATACAAGACATTTGAGTAAATGATATAGTCATTCATTCATTTATTTAGCTTTTTTTTTTTTTTTTTTTTTTAACTCTGAAGTACCTGTACACCAGCAATCAAAGGTATTAGAACACCCCAATTTTTCGAGTTTATTTAAATAGAAAATCATGTAGTTTTCATTTTCTTATGCATTGGGGAAAAACCTACAACTGACCATAGATGATGGCAACAATCCCTTTAAGAATGCAAGGATGGACTACTTCCCTTTCCCAAAAAGAGGGCAAAGACCGACATGGAGGATCATTTCTGATAAGTGGGAGGGGAAAAAAAGTGGGATAATTTAACCACTGCTGTTAATTCTGTTTGATCGGAGAAAAGAACAGTGTTAGAAAGAGAAAATAAATAATTTTACATCAAACTCAATGCCAAAAAACAAAAACAAAAACGTGTCACGGCACACAGATGCGAATTGCCTTTTAACTAACTGGAGGAGGACAAGCTATTATGGAACCCGATCACTTCAGCCCCATGCAACACTCATATTTCATGTTTCATTGTTGTAGATAATGTAATGATTTACTTCTCTCATCCTGTTTACAATTAGTGCTTTGTCTTTGTTTCTCTCTCCCTTCTAGAAACTTTGTTCTGTTCGACTGATCAAGTCTGATTCTCAATAAACCTCAATTATAATACCACAGCGGAAGCTTCAAAACGCCACTGTGACGCAGTAAAACTGTTCCGGCATAAAAGGGATACAGATTTTCCATTCTGCTTGAACTAACAGCCGAATAGGAGAAAAAAAAAAAAAAAAAAGCTATTATGGAACCCGTATTGCAAGCATCATTGGGGGCACGTCATTATACTGTACCTGCAGCCGGCCATCAACGACAGCTCCCATGGAGGCACACGTGCACAGAGCTATTCTGTAGAATGAATTAATGGTGTGTTCCACCAAGCGATGTGGATCACAGATTTTTTTTGTGCATTGATTGAATGAAATCCTTTCCACGTTGCTGAATTACGTAGTTGCGTGATGTTGCTTTCATTGAAATGTGGGCGCAATCTATAGCTCGAACTACATTGTTTAATTCGGATTTGTTGGTCATGGGAAGGGGATGTAAATTGGGGCCAGGGAAAGAATTGCATATTTGCATATAATTGCATGATTTGGCTTAGTGTTGGTTGCGGAATCCTGCATATGACGACAGGAGCTGGGCGAGCACTCGGATGGCTTTGATGACGCGCTTCGTGTGTTCTAGTTGTAGTTCCACTGTTCTACCACAAGGATTTGTGTGTATGCATGGTCAGAGCTGTGTGTAAATTTTGTTCAACTTGATAAATCCCATGCAGTGCGTGGGAATGTTCGTACACACTATTTACGCACACTTCTGTGTATGCACACTCTTGATAAATGAGGCCCCTGCCATTGGATGTTTTTGTTGTTTCGGTATCGATCCGCACGTCACTAATAGCTCGATGGAGGGTAAAGTATCATTCTTGGCACCGAGTAGGAAAATAAGTTTTTGGTTCAGATTAGCACTAATGTAGACCCATGTTTGTGCTAATCAAAAGCTAATGGTAATGAATGATGGGAAAGCTTCAAATGTTAACCACAGAGTGAGACCTTTGTGTTGAAAAAAGACCAAAAAAAAAAGGAATGTTTATCCGTTCATTCTTATCCTCACTGTAACATGAAAATTGACTCCTGAAATGCCATTGCAAGATAAATGAATATCATCATTTCTACACATGGAAGTGGACTCACAGCCCAAAAAGAGAATGAGAGACAGAGTGCAAAAGTAGGGTGAATGAATAAGAACCAGTAGGTAGAGCATAAGGATAGATTGTGTGACATGGCTTGGCATTGTCATGTGTGCAGATTGGAGGGGGAGGCAGCGGGCCGAGAGCTCAGCGGGATCCTAACTGAGGCCAGAGACCGTGAGCTCACCTTGCTGCTCTCTGTTCATCGCACACGCAAGCTACAGCACATTACAAATCAAAGTCACTGATCACGCTGAAATAACTTTTTGACATTTTTTTTTGGGTGGACTGGTACAACTGTATCAGGCTTATTTATTGCATTGCACAAGTGTCTGTCCATCCAAACGCATATAAAGTACTATATAATATAAATATCAATTTGAGAGGGAACGACCGAGAGCCAATGACATACTGAATACTCACAAGAGTCTACCCAACGCAAATACTACTGTGCCTTGAGATACGTGTGACCAGATTTATGAGTTTTTTGATAAATGTTTGGCAGATTTTTTTTTTAAATGCCATTCCCAGACCAACTTTACTGTCAAACTAATCGTAAAAGAAGAAAAATTACACAAAGTTTATTTAAAACAACCACATGACTTTAAGTCCGCTAGCTTAATGCTAACACATAATTGGAAACGCCATAGGTGGGCTAAAGAATAGTATCTCTGTGGCAGTCTTATAACACTTTAAGAAATGAATGCTTGAAGACAAACGGCGCATCAACACATGTAGACAGAAAATAAAAGCAATATTCAGGCGTACACTTTTTATCCTCAACAGAAAGATTCACCAAATTTCTCTGTCGCATCATCAAATGTATTCTCTGCTTTCTTTTAGAATCCTCTGAGTGTTTTTATGACAGACAATGGATTGAGCAAACATTAAAGGCATACTCCCCCCCCAGGAAGACATGCAAGCACTCACAGTGCCAAAAGGGATACTTTGTCATAGCGTAGCTGCCTATAATGACCCTTTAGAGATTTGTATCAGGCCTTTAGTATCCTAATGAGTCTTAGTCGAGCTCTGCTATCGGTTGATGTCTTTGCAATCAGCCCTTATGTGTTGGAGTGGGTCTAAGGTTGCTGAGGGAGCTCCCCGTACGTCGCCTTCTTACTGCCACAGCAAGGATGGTAGGCACCCTCAATTGTATAAAGGGGCTCACCGCTGCACAATACAGCCGACGTACTGAATTCACAATGAGGGCTGGATTTACACCTCCCTTCTGTGTGTCTGAATTAGCATTTCTTACAGTTGCCTCTGTGTCTATAGTGTGTGTGCTCATTTGCTTTTATCTCCAACTGGGACCTCCCCGTAAATACTACAGGTGATAAATCACTACGCCCCCAAAGGGAAATATTGGTCGTGTTACCGGACAAATGGCCATGCGTTCAAGAATCATAGGTCAGATTAAGAGTTTGTGAAAGGGGATAGATGCTTTTTTTTTTCTCCACATTTGGCAGATTATTAAACTAGGTAGAATAAAGTTCACCCCCTGATGGAACATGTTAGAACGGAGAGAGAAAGCGTGTAAGAGAAGACGATCATTGACATGTAAGGTTTCAGGGGCAATGAAAGAAAAAAAGGTGCTTCTGGCAGCCTGCAAAGATTCCACCCTTGCTTGATTGATACTCGTTACATTGCTGCCAAGCTTTGTTGGAGGCTTATTGTCGCTTTGTCGTCAGCTCCGAAATCCAATCAAGTATAGTTTAGCAAAAGCCAAATAAAAAGGCAACACTAATTCCACACCTGCAACCTTTATGCTTCAACATTTTCCTCACATTTTTGCCATCTAAAATAATACCAAAACATTAGCTATCATAATAAATGCTTGGGTATCACCGAGTGTATCTCCGCTCATTGAAGTGGAAGTTCTCTGCAATATGATCTCTTCCTAACAACTGACCAAGAAAATGAGGGGATCAATTTGTCTCAGTGTGTTTCTGGCGTGAATGGAGCCAAACATTCCTTATCTCTTGAAAACACTGGAAGTCCCTGCTGGCTCTGAGAGAAGAGGCTGCTATTATTTCCCTCTGTACCAGCATTCAGCTATGCTAAAAGACTATACTATTATAATACACCAGCTGTGTGATTTGGTGACTTGGAAAGGCTGATGAGTGTGTATCTTTTGTGCTAGTTGGACACATAATGAGGACATTGTGCAGAGTAAACAAGGGGACCAAGGGAAGGTTGATGAAGAATATCCGTATGGAGCGCATCCAAGGGATGTCTATAAGCTAGGCATGCACCAATAAGACTTTTCTCACACAAGTACATACATTTGAGTGTATGCCGATGCCGCTACGTCTTGCAATTGTGATGCAAATGTGTTTCATCTGAATCAAATGGTCGTTAAAAACACAAACCTTTAATTGAACATGGCACGTTTCACCCAAATGCAAAACCTTTCAGAGTAACTACATGACAACATAACAACGGTAACAGAATAAATTCCATATAACAAAACAAAATAAAGAAAACAAAATGAATTATTCCAACTGTGATTGTATAGTGTGTGTTATACCAATACAAATGTTAATTCCCGTAGTAATTCATTTTATAATACCGTACAGAAAGAAATAAACACATTCACTTTCATCTAAAGTATATGTCCCGGTCCACGTCTGACTTTTTTTCCACCCTCCTTGTTCTTCCGCCTTTTCTCTGTGACCTGCGCACACTCATGGCCGACAACAAGGCGCTCTAAAGCAGCTGCACCAACGTGAATTCCCGGTCCTCACAATGACTCACAGGCTGTCATGTAAGACTTTTTGATTTCCCTTGCTGTTCCACCTTTCTCTCCATGACGTGCACACACTCACAGCCAACAGTGAGGCACTCTAAAGGGGCTACACCGGCAGACTATCCGAAGGGAGGATGCATTTTCGGGGTTCAGGCATAGGTAGCTAGCTAACTGCAAACGAAGGCTCTAAAGGTCTTACATGGAGGGAGAAGGGCAATCATGGCGGACCCCAAGTATTCTGTCACTGGTCTTGGCTGGTATGGCAACAGACAATGTGAGTGGGTACACTTATTCAGTACAGAATGAGCTGGCAATAACTGCTGGTGATATGTCCACGCATCTCAGTATCTGTCTGCCTGAAGCCTGATCAAATTCACCAAAATCGCGTTAGACCAACTGCGCCGGCAGTTAGACGTGGTCTGACCGAATTTTTGCCACCAAATTGTAACTCCGCCAGGCGCACCTCCAAGGACACACCCTCGTTGCACTGGAATGCCCGTCCGTGCATGGCGCAGACCAGTCTGCGTGCATGGCGCAGACCGGTCTGCCAAATCGACTAACACTAGGAGCAAGTCTTGCGCTAGCATGGAAATCAGAATCTGCCAGCATTTGCGCTCCGCCCTGTATCTCACAATTCAGTGCTATATAGTTTTCAGTCTTTTATCTTAAAAACATGTATAATACACCGAGAAACAAATCAAATCTCTGAATTCACTTCACATGGTCTTTGTCTTTTCCACAACTCCCATCTCCTTTTCCTCTCTTGCCCTTTCTTCTCAACTGTAGATTTGTTACAGCTCAATCAAGCATCACCCTGGCTCACAGGTAAGTCACCTTCATTTCCTCTTGTATCCCTTCCCACGGTGAGTGGACATTCGCTTGTGTGATGAAACCGAAGTGGTGCAAGTCTGGTGTCCCTTTGACTTCTCACCCACTGTTTGCCCGTGCACAGACTGATGAACCACCAATCTGAACTCCCCGGAGATTGTGCAGGATTTCAGAAAGTGAAAGCAAGGAGAGTTGTGTGAAAGCTAAACAGGAAGACATTGATTAACTGTGTGAGTTTTGATTCCGAGCACGATCTTTGGCAAATTGTCTGTGTTTGCCTGTATATATAAGTCTAATATCCTACACTCTTTGCTGATGACTTTTGATCTTTGATTTGTTTTTGTTGTATTTACTCTGCATTTCGTCTGTGTCTATTAAGCACTCGTGGGCATTAGGATGCCAAGCAAGTCACACATAAGATTTAGTGCCATTAAAAATTAATGCACAAAGATGAGAGAGACTATTTCCATTATGCTGGATGATCTTACCATCTATCACTGCTGTCATACTGACTCACACACTTTTTTGGGGGAAATTAATTTGCTTTCGTACAGCCTTTTGTTTTTGTCTCAGCGTTTCAACATCCTTTTGGCTACAAGGACAACCTCACAGGGTTGCCATTGAAAATGCCACTGGAGTACAGTTTCTGCATCTCCTTGCTGATTTCATTGACTTCTGCTTGTGATGGCTGGCAGCCTATCAATGCAAAGTAATTACAATGAGGCACGGTGGAGTTGAATAATTGATGTGCTTTTTGGAGCTGATGTATACTGAAAAAGCTATCTGCCCACAGTCCCGTCAGTAGTTTATCACAAAGTGAGAGAGGGGAGAGTGCAGCCTGACTGCCAATGCATAGCGCTGTGATAATGATGCAAGTCTGGGCCTGTCAGTAGAGGGAAGACTGGGACTGAGCTCCCAAGATGGTTGCAGCTCAGCTATCAACGTCTTGCCAAAGATCAATACCTGGAAGAGAAATGGTTTCATGCCAAAAACTGCTTCCAAGACCGCCTCCTGTTTGCAGTGGTGGTTCTGCGGCATTCCGTTTGCTGCAAAGTCAGCGCACACATACGAACTGATTCTTAAAGTTTGTTCCAATGCTGAAATTTTGAATATAAGGAACCAATAGATAGTGTGGTTTAAGGTACAACAACAAAAAAATGCACTAATTATGTATTTCCTATGCAACATGTACTGAACCCAGTGTACAAAATGTCTTGACTTGTCTTTTGTTCAAAATAAAATATAATGGCATGTTAAGGGGGAGTTTGCAATTAAAAAAAAGCACCTATTATCATATTTGTTAAAAATGTCAGGTAGACTACAGCATTGGGTCTCAACTGTTGTCACCGTAGGACCTGCATTTTCCATTTGTCGTCAAGTCATGACCCACTTTGACAGAAGTGAAGATCAACAAAAAATATGAATTGTTAAAGAAAAGCTTGTAAAAGCATAACACATGCTTACATGTGCAAAGTGCCATTCAAGGCATCTTATTAAAGGGGACAGACAGGTGTTGATGTGGTATCGGTGCATACACTATCGGATACAGGACATGTACGAGGGCAGCAGAACAGAGGTGAGGTGTGCTGTAGGTGTGACAGACGAATTTAAGGTGGAGGTGGGACTGCATCAGGGATCAGCTTTGAGTCCCTTCCTCTTTGCAGTGGTGATGGATAGGCTGACAGATGAGGTTAGACTGGAATCCCCGTGGACCATGATGTTTGCAGATGGCATTGTGATCTGCAGTGGAGGAACAATTAGAATGATGGAGGCATGCACTGGAAAGCAGAGGAATTAAGATTAGCCGAAGTAAAACATAATATATGTGCATGAATGAGACGCGTGGAGGGGGAAAAGTGAGGCTACAGGGAGAAGAGATAGCAAGGGTGGAGGTCTTGATATACTTGGGGTCAACTGTCCAGAGCAATGATGTGTGGTCAGGAAGTGAAGAAACGGGTCCAAGCAGGTTGGAATGGGTGGAAGAAGGTGTCAGGTGTGTTATGTGACAGAAGAGTCTCTGCTAGGATGAAGGCCAAAGTTTAGAAAACAGTGGTGAGGCCAGTCATGATGTACGGATTAGAGACAGTGGCACTGAAGAGACAACAGGAAGCCGAGCTGGAGGTGGCGTTGAGGTTCGCGCTCGGAGTGACCAGGTTGGATAAAATTAGAAATGAGCTCATCAGAGGGAGAGCCGAGGTTCGATGTTTTGGAGACAAAGTTAGAAAGAGCAGACTTGGATGGTTTGGACACGTCCAGAGGAGAGAGAGTGAGTGTATTGGTAGAAGGATGATGAGGATGGAGCCGCCAGGCAAGAGAGCTAGAGGAAGACCAAAGAGAAGGTTGATGGATGTTGTGAGGGAAGACAGGAGGGCAGTTGGTGTTGGAGAGGAGGATGCAGGAGATAGGCTTCCATGGAAAAGGATGACGCGCTGTGGCGACCCCTAAAGGGACAACCCCAAAGGAAAAGAAGAAGACGACACATTTTGCAAATAGAAGTAGCTGTCAGAGGGCGCTTTTCTGGACACTCCTATGACAAAACCAAGGTGTTTTTTTTTTTAATGAAATTGACACTTTGAAACTAAGTCCATGTTAGAGAGTCGAAATACAAGACCTTTAAGAAACTGAAGATGAACATGTTAACTTCACGTAAGAAAATGAATAAAGTAAAATCAGCGATCACATTTTCACAAAATACGGCCAGGAATTTTCACTCATCTTGGCACTGATCTTTTCTTTTTCGGAAAGTCAAAATAATGTTATTTTACCCAAAAACAGTCGAGTCCGACCTGGGATCCACTTTAAATATATTTCACTGGACAGTTTTTTGCTTACACACAGAATTTGTATGTAAGTTGGCCATGCGCCGTAGTCTATCACTAATCTACACGAAGACGGGAGAAAAGTCATAATTAAAGTAAATATTTGGATGAAAAACATGACTATAAAAGAATCTACTGAAAAACAGTAAATACCGCTCTCAGTGAGGACGCTTTCTTGTGGCACATGACCACGTAGTTTAAAATGTTTTTATTTCAGCACAGTCAATATCATCAGCCCCTGTAATTTATTACTGCTGAATGTTCGCGACCCACCAATTATAATGGGTGGTTCCTTGACGCACATTTTGGTCCTGATCCACCAGTGGAGAATCACTGCTCCACGGTGTTCATTTCAAGATGTTAACTTGTCTTTGTTTAACAGCTTTTCAAAACCGAAATGCATTTATGCCTGTGATTTACGTATTCTCATTCATCCAGATAATTGTATTCTCAGGGCATTGAATCCATCACGACTGGACTGTTCTCAATCGAGTAGGCTTAATCAGTTCATACACATAGGCTAGATAGGAAAACTCTAACTAAATATTTTTAAGTCCATATCATTCCCTGCCAGACAGTAGTCACATAGCAGAATTTTGCTACTTTCTTCTATGAGTTCTTCCTCTTTTCTCAGAGGCAATTAATCTCTGTTTTTTTTGTCTAGTTGCCAAATGTTGGCTTAGCCTCTTGGTCAGTGGGCTGCTCTGTGTGCCTCATTCCTTCTTTTATTCTATCGTGCTGCCATGCCTGCAAGCCCCGAAGCCAACCTCCATCCTGACACACTCACATAGCATTCATTATTTACAAGACAAAAATGGAAGAATAACAGGCTTGGGGCTAAGAGTAACATATAAATAAAGTGCAAGAACAATCTAGGGTAAAAGTGAGATGGTGAGATGACGGTTTATTCGATATTAATTGTATGGAAATGTAGCGTAAGCATGACAATAAACCAAAATATCCTAAGGACTTATTTCGTTAGCCTAATAGTATTATTGTCTCTGTCATTTTTTAACTTACTGTGACAATATCAATAACAATACATCAGTGTTTTTCTTTATGTCTATATACTGTAGATTCTCAGATAAAGGCCATGGTAATCCGCAAAGGTTGAATCAAAACAACTGACTCTTTTTGTTTGTTGACTTTGTTGTCTTTTTGCCACGGATGTGTAGTCAGTGGCCAGCATTAAAGAATAAAAAATTAATAAGTAATGTTTAAATAAAATCCTTCTCAGTTTTAGTGGTGTGTTCGTTGTATTGATTTTATTTTTTTAATCCAAGAATGTCCATGATTTCATCGTCAAAATTGCTGAATTTGCCTATTTTCTGTTTAAAGACGTGGGAGATGTGAAGAGCAGCAGTGAGCAGACAAGCCTCACCTCAGATTGCACAATCCCTCACAAACTGGGTTGAGGAGTTTTCTGTTTCTCTTCACATCTCCAGTATGTTTTCAGGCACTTCTAGTATTTACTTAAATTTTCCATAGTCAAGGTAATGTACAGTATTTAATATTTGTGTGTTAGAGATTTAGGTTCACTGATTGCACAAAACCGCTGACAAAAAGCTTGAGGTGAGGCAGTCAGTACTCTGCCTCACTGAATGCGGCAAACATGTTCACACAGGTTAATGTTGTTGCTGTTCTACTATGCAGTGGGTATGTTTTTTTTTTTTTTTTTTTTTTTTTTTACAAATTATTGATTATTCTAAAGTGTTGAAAATGGCTTGCTCTTGTTAAAGATGCAATGTTAATGGCTCAACAAACATGCCTTTTTTTTGGGGATTCCTGAAAAGTGATGGTTTTGGAGATACAGGGATTCTGCCTGACCCCAGATACTGTATATATTCACCTCACAAGGATATATAGCAACATCGGAATGTCATTCGGACTAGATAAGTGTGGGCGAATGATAGCTAGACGACAGACGATGATCACAACCAAAGCGATTGAACTACCTGGGAACCATATGGTAAATGGGCTTTCACTTGTATAGTGCTTTTCTACCCAAGGTACTTAAAGCGCTTTAACACTGTCTCCTCATTCACCTACTGATGACGCAGCATCAAGAGCAACTGAGGGTTCAGTATCTTGCTCAAGGATACTTGGACATGGTCACAGGGGCTGAGGATCGAACCCACAACCTTTGGGTTGAGAGATGACCACTTGAGCCATGCCGCCCCTCAAACATATCATATCAGATGTGCAGGACAGCTACAAATACCTTGGAATTCCACAGGCAAATGTCAACCAAGAGGAGGTAGCTCGAAGGGCAGCCACAGCCAAATACCTAAACAGGGTGAGATCCTGAATAGTCAGCTGAACGGCGAGAATATGAGGCAGGCCCTTGACACCTACTGTATTCTCTATCAGTAATCAGATTCCCCACTGCATAATACCCCTGGAGACTGGAAGAGACCCAAGCCGCTGATATTAAGGCAAGAAAGCTCCTAAAAATGTTGACAAAATGAGTTTGTCCCCATGTCCAGCATCCTGAGGCTTTACACAAAGCGGAAAGGGGGGCTAAGTGACGTCACAGGCACTATCCAGGAGGAATCAACAGGCCTCCAAGAATACATCAAGAAAATGACCTCAGGGACGACTTGCTTAGTAATGATTTGGAAACTTTGGTTAGCTTATACAAAAACATGTTATACATTCATTGACTTGAATCGAGGTGGCGAGCATAGCAATCATTTGTCAAACTGAAACCAACAAATTGCATTTTCTAAGACTTTTTTTCTTTTAATTTCTTTTTATCGCTCTCTAACCAGCTTTCCTTCTAAAGTAATCTCTGTCGTGCCACTTCACATTTAGCTTAATCTTTTTATTTTTTTGCAACTGGGTGTTCTCTTCTTCCTACCACTGGATGAAGACTAATTCAGCTAGTGTACAAAGAGGCAAAAGTATTCTCTTTGGCTGCGTGGAGAAAGATTGTGCATAGTCCCTCAATGAAAAATATGATTCAGTATCCAGTACAATGCAAATAATAGGCAAGCACAACTTTAAAAAATAACTGTTCATTTATTATGACAGAATTCAAATCATCATCCTTTACTGCGTTACAAGCTCACCTGTTTGTCCTCCAAAACAGATTAACTTGGGTCTCTGAGAGCAAGAACAAGGTCTTTCTCAACAAGCACTCCTCATTCCAAACAATACAAAGAAAACCTTTATTTAGTTTGTTTCCTTTCTTCGGCACAGAGTTGAAGTTCGAAGGGCTCCATCTCTGACAAAAATACCAGCTTCGAGGTTCTCTTTTCTATAAGAGAAAAAAATACCTTCACGATGAATTTCCTATATTCATTTTGCAGTCCTAAAAAAAACGTGAAATATAACAACTTGCATTAAAGCAGCTCTTTCCAAAGGAGACCTCAGAAATTTACGCTTTACTTTTCCTGCTGGAAGTAAGGCAGACAAAATAATGAATGTACAGTGGAAGTTTGATTTAAAGGAGTAATAGTAATAGGAGGTGTCCTCTGTTAAAGACGTTTGTCCGTTATTTTAAAGCACTTTTTAGCCCAAAAACACCCAGTACAGTGCAAGATTATTGTAAATAAATATACGTTGACCTAAATATACCTTTAAACATTGCTGTGATGGTTTAATACTGCTATCAACGTGCCGTGATCGCTGGTGCTTAGGACTGATGATAATGGCGTGCTGCTGGCAGAAAGCTGTTGTGCCACGGTGGCGAGTCGCGTCACTTTATGTACAGTACAGTGCCCTTTCTTTTCTCACTTCTGTTATGATTGGATGCCATAATAAAGGGCTTGACAAAAAACTACTGTATACTGTACCAAAATCAGAATAGCGTTATACAAGAGACGTGTGTATGACGAGCATCCAGGTAAAAAACAGTGTCCGTTAGCGGAAATAAGCGTCCCGGTCTCTGTCTGTTAATTTCGCTAGTCAACAACAGTGGCCAATTCTGGAACTAATGGACTTTGTCACTTGGAAGAGGGCGAGCTGAGTTCCAGTCAGACACTATCGTTACCTCCATTAAATCCAAAGTCCATTGCTAAATGTCACTGTACAAGCAAATAAATAGTGCTTGCGGCTTTCCTCCGACAACCATGTAAGTCCGCTTTTTTTTGTCTATATTGCCTTTTTAATTCTATGCGATTCTTCGTATTCTTCTTCACGCATGTTTTACTCTCTTTAGAAAAATGTACAGTGGAACCTCAGTTTTTGTCTGACCAAGTGTTTGCACGATTTGGTTTTCAAAATATTTTTTCATCGAAATGTTTTTTCCCAGATTTTGTACACCAGCTCGTTTTTTCTACCCAACAAATACATAAATAAATAAATAAATAAACACGTGGCTCAACGATTCATTCTCTGGAACCCATGTGTGTTCAAGGTGTATCCCAAAATGCAAGCTATTATTAACAGCTCAAAGCAATAACAAACCTCCCGCTCTGCACGGTCACACTCGGGCAACATTGGCGTAACTCACCCTGTCAAAATTCATACCTTCCAAATAAAAGCATGCGGTATAGTAATAGTTTCAACCAACTTTCCTTGCCACTTGGTGATTTATTTAACAGCCAGACTCAATAAATCACAAAACAGTTTGAATGTGACTTCTAAATAAGTCTCCATGGGACTAAAGAAAGTGTAGTGAAACTATTTTTAATTATACTAGTGCGCCTTTATTTTGAAGGGTTGACTTTCGACAGGATGTATTACCCCAATGTTGTCCCAACTTGCCCGAGTGTTTGCCGGGCAGAACAGGAGGTTTGTTATTGCCTTGAGTGGTTAATTAAAGCGTGCAATGTGGAAAAAACACCTTGCTGTCTGTTGAACCCTTTTTACACGATACGACAGAAAGTGCCAATGCTCTTGCCGTACTTGCATGGCTTCCTGTGTGGGTACTCCCAGATTTCAAACACATGCATGTCACATGAATGGAGCACCACAGGTGTGAAGTTAGTGTGAATAGTTGTCTATATGTCCCCTGTGATTGACTGGCGACCAGTCCAGGGTGTACCTTGCCTCTCGCCCAAAGTCAGCAAGGATAGACTCCAGCTCATCCACTACACCGAACAGGATAAGCGGTAGAAAATGGATGGATAAAGTCGATGACCGTGCAATGACACAAGCCAACTGGCTTGTTGCCAGTGGCAGTGTGCTTTCCAAATGCCACAGCCGAACATATCTAGCGATGTAGTGATGTGCTGCAGCTGATGTTCAATTCATCCATCCATCCATCCAGCTATTCCCTTAACCGCTTATCCTCACTTGGGTCGCAGGCATGTGGAGCCTATCCACCCTGAACCGGTCGCCAGCCAATCGCAGGGCACATATAAACAAACAACCATTCACACTCTCATTCACACCTACGGGCAATTTAGAGTCTTCAATGAACCTACCATGCATGTTTTTTGGGATGAGGGAGGAAACAGGAGTGCCCGGAGAAAAGCCACGCAGGCACAAGGAAAACATAGCAACTCCACACAGGCGGGGCCGCAATTTTAACCCAGTTCCGCAGAGCTGTGAGGCAGATGTGCTAACCAGTCGTCCACCGTGCCACATGTTCAATTCAGGTTTTCAAATGTGTTAACTGGGTGCGATTATTTAATTGAAGGTGTCAAAAACGAGACGAAAAATTCTAATATGATTGCACACAGAGGTAGGGCAGCAATACATATAGTACATGTATAATTTCTTATTTAAAAAAAAAAAGGAATGAATGAAGGTCATTTCAACGCTCTCAGCTTGTAATGTTATTCAAAAGTTTGTGGAAACATAGTTACATTAAAATATAAAAATCTCTTCTTCTGACAAAAAGATCATTGACTGCACAAAATGATTACGAAGACAATTTTCCTCTCCTCCTTTAATTTAATGCTCTAGTGATGGAGGTCAATTTCACACACGTCCAACTTTGAACGTCTGATTGCCTTCTCTTATCACCCAGAAAACTTGATCATTAAGACCCAAGATATTTGGCGAGTGCACTGTACAGAATGTGCATCTGTCTAAGATGTTTCAAGGACACACAACATTGCTGTCTATTGCTGTCTCACTCTCTCAGCAATAATGATCATGTTCTATTTGGTTGCTTTTTAAAATTACACCCAGAACATGCTGTAGGTGTGTCATAAAGTTATGAGGTTTGTTTTGCTTTAAAAAGAATGGAGCTCTTCACCATGAGGTCTTTCGCCGATGGCACCACGAGTAAACAAACCCTTCTGTCATTTGACCAAGGCAGAGTGATTGAGCCAACAGGGTAAATGACTTGAATGATGACTTTAGCATTCTTCTCTACCGCCAAATATGTGAATTGTTAGTTGAAAAGAAGATGCTACGGAGGGTAATTTGTTTGGAAGGGCGACGGAGCGCCAACTGCAATTTACATTCCAACAGTTAAGTTGATTAAAAAAATAGACGAGGTGGAAATTCAGACATAGTTAACAAGATCATAGAGGGACTGGCTATTGAATGGACTTTTTAGTTACTGTGATTAATAGCACGGACATGCTGTTTTGTTGGTGAAATGGAGAGGTTTATATCTGACCTCGGATAAGCGGTAGAAAATGGATGGATGGATGGATGGATATCTGACGGTGCAACCCCAAGCATAATGAGTTTTTGTCATCTTTTCAGTTCAGGTCAATGGTAGTCAATCACCTTCCTGCCAGCCGCAGGTATCCTGGCACCTATTTGATTTGATTTTTTTACAAACATTATGAAATCCAACATCAATTCAAATAGCTTCATGGCAATTTTGATGTAATGATTCAGATTTGTGTGACGTGAGATGTAGGCCATTAATAAATATAATTTCTGTTTACATTCAAAGTAAGTGTCCCCAACCACCAGGCCTGCAGACTTCTACCAGGACATACAGAGCAACTCAGCAAAAAACATTGTATTGATGATCAGGGTCTGAACGAAGTTTTATTTTGAAAACTAGGTGCATCTGCCAGTCCAAGACGCTTATCTCAGTTACATCTTCTTTTCCTTTGGGCTTGTCCTTTTAGGGGTCGCAAACAGCGCGTCATCCTTTTCCATGCAAGCCTATCTCCTGCATCCTCCTCTCGAACCCCAACTGCCATCATGTCTTCCCTCACGACATCCATCATCCTTCTCTTTGGTCTTCCTCTCGCTCTCTTGCCTGGCAGCTCCATCCTCATCATCCTTCTACCAATATACTCCCTATTTCTCCTCTGGACGTGTCCAAACCATCCAAGTCTGCTCTCTCGAACTTTGTCTCCAAAACAATCGAACCTTGGCTGTCCCTCTGATGATCTCATTTCTAATTTTGGCCGTGTGATATTTCAGTTTTTCTTTTAATAATAATCTTTTTTTTTTCTGTCAATATGGGGTGCTGTGTGTACATTAATGAGGAAAAAAATGTACTTAAATGATTCTAACAAATGGCTGCAATGTAACAAAGAGTGAAAGATTTAAGGGGGTCTGTGTCATGGGTGTGTGTTCTGGTTGTTGTTTTCCCCCTGTCTCGTACACACCTGCTCCTGAGAGCATCTTCCCCACCTGTGCCTCGTTCACCCTAATTACCCCTTGCATTTAACCTCGTGTCTCATTCTTTCTCGTCGCCAGTTCGTTGTACCTTGTCGTTACGTTCCAGCATTCCTTGTTTCCACGTCACAGACTCACAGTAAGACGAGACTCTGTTCTGATTTTTGCCCTTGCCTCTTTGCCGCACATTTTTTGGATACTGTTGCATTTTCGGATTGCCTGCCTGTATACTGACCTCTGCTCGTATATTATACCGCTCTTTTTTGAAACCGTCCATCTGTATTGGAGTCGGGCATTTTGGGTCCTGTCCTCTGTTCCCTTCATGACAGTCTGAAAACTTTTTTTTTTTTTTTTTTTTTGCTTCTTTCCTGGTCCATCAAAAATGTCCTCATGGGAAACGGGTCAGAGGTACAATAAAGGTCGGGGAACGATGATCTAGAGCATTCTGTGCGTGTTTTATGTGTGTCTGTGTGTTTTTGTGTTGTGTAGTAGAAGCTGTCGATAAACTGAGCAGGTGTGTGCAGCAACTGTAGGAGAGTCGACTTTGCCGAGAGCCGAAGCCTTTGAGGGAGCCTTTGATTCCATCTTATCTTCTCGCACAGGCCACACAGGGCAAGTTTCAATCAAAGCAAATAGCCTCATCGGATAATTCACTGCAACCTGAGTGAGCCAGCCTCGGGACTTTGGCTCTATAGAGTCCAGTCATCTGTACTAATCATATTCCCATACAGCAGAAATGCGTGTACCTTTGCAGAAGTCAGATGGTTTCAATATATTATTGTAAAGGCAATATGATGGAGTATTAGGAGCACATGGAGGGCCGGGAGCGGGGGAACATTACTATAGTAAAATTGAGAGAAAACCTTAACAGGGTAGTCGCATTAAAATACAATACTCAATACATTAGTCAATCCATTTTTTTTTTTATAGCACCTCGACTGCTGACTATGGCTGCGAGTTGTTCCATAATTAAACGTGAGAACTTTTCAAATGTCAATTACATGTTTTTCCTTTCAGTGTGGCCCTCATTCTCCTTCATGCAATTTTTTGTAGAGAAAAAGAAAACTAATTTTCACCCTTTAAAAAAAAAAAACACTAAGAAGAGCCGCATCACGTTACACACATTCATAGCCCTGTAACTATGACAAGGTCATAGAAGGCTTAGGGATCATGTAAAACTAATCACAATGTGACCCCTAAAGCTCTTGTTACAAACAAGTAATTTGTAATCAATGACATTCATGAGAAAAGAAAAGTGACTGAATGTATTTTTTGTTGTTGGTGAAATGAACAGAATGTCGTCATGCCTGATAATGCACCCCTACCTAAATGAAAATCACAAATACTGGCATTTATCTATCTAAGCAATCTTGATTGATTGCAGCCCTTAGCAAACTGTCAGTCAGGCAATAATGTGTGCACGCAAACAGCATGCAAACTTGTAAACTATTGCACAGAGGAGTGGGTTTGTGCTCTTTGGACAAGCACACCATCACTTTTAGCCACCTAGGTAAACAGGTTATTGCCATATCAATCACGAACAGTGACATGCAGTGGTGGACACCACAGAGAATATTGACCAACACTACGACAGAGATGAATGCATACACACACTGCACTGCACATTGATTTTCTTTTTTTCTCAGTTATATTGTTGATATATATATATATATATATATACATATACACACACACACACACACAGTGGGTACGGAAAGTTTTCCGACCCCTTAAATCTTTCACTCTTTGTTATATTGCAGCCATTTGTTAAAATCATTTAAGTAATTTTTTTTCCTCATTAATGTACACACAGCACCCCATATTGACAGAAAAAAACGTAATTGTTGAAATTTTTGCTGATTTATTAAAAAAGAAAAACTCAAATATCACACAGCCGTAAGTATTCAAACCCTTTGCTGTGACACTCATATTTAAAACTCTGCTGCTGTCCATTTCTTCTGATCATCCTTAAGATGGTTCTACACCTTCATTGGAGTCCAGCTGTGTTTGATTATACTGATTGGACTTGATTAGGGCGGCACGTTGGACGACTGGTTAGAGCGTCAGCCTCACAGTTCTGAGGACTCGGGTTCAATCCCCGGCCCACGCCTGTGTGGACTTTGCATGTTCTCCCCTTGCCTGCGTGGGTTTCCGGGCACTCCGGTTTCCTCCCACATCCCAAAAACATGCATGAATTGGAGACTCTAAATTGCCCGTAGGTGTGCATGTGAGTGCGGATGGTTGTTTGTTTGTATGTGCCCTGCGATTGGCTGGCAACCAGTTCAGGGTGTACCCCGCCTCCTGCCCGATGACAGCTGGGATAGGCTCCAGCACGCCCCCGACCCTAGTGAGGAGAAGCGGCTCAGCGGCTGGATGGATGGATGGACTTGATTAGGAAAGCCACACACCTGTCTATATAAGACCTTACATCTCACAGTGCATGTCAGAGCAAATGAGGAACTGCCTGAAGAGCTCAAAGACAGAATTGTGGCAAGGCACAGATCTGGCCAAGCTTACAACAAAAAAACTGCTGCACTTAAGGTTCTTAAGAGCACAGTGGCCTCCATAATCCTGAACTGGAAGACATTTGGGATGATCAGAACCCTTCCTAGAGCTGGCCGTCTGGCCAAATTGAGCAATTGGGAGAGAAGAGCCTTGGTGAGAGAGGTAAAGAAAAACCCAAAGATCACTGTGGCTGAACTCCAGAGATGGGAGAAAGTTGTATAAAGACAACCATCACTGCAGCCCTCCACCAGTGGGGTCTTTATGGCAGAGTGGCCCAACGGAAGCCTTTCCTCAGTGCAAGACACATGGAAGCCCGCATGGACTTTCCTAAAAAACACCCTGATGGTGAGAAATAAGATTCTCTGGTCTGATGAGACTAAGGTAGAAATTGTTGGCCTTAATTCCAAGTGGCATGTGTGGAGAAAACCAGGCACTCCTCATCACCTGTCCAAGACAGTCCCAACAGTGAAGCATGGTGGTGGCAGCATCATGCTGTGGGGGTGTTTTTCAGGGGCTGCAGGGACAGGACGACTGATTGCAATTGGAGCAAAGATGAATGCGGCCAAGTACAGGGATATCCTGGAGGAAAACCTTCTCCAGAGTGCTAAGAACCACAGACTGGGCCGAAGGTTCACCTTCCAACAAGACAATGACCCAAAGCACACAGCTAAAATACCGAAGGACTGGCTTCAGAACAACTCCGTTACTGTTTTTGAATGGCCCAGCCAGAGCCCTGACTTAAACCCAATTGAGCATATCTGGAAAGACCTGAAAATGGCTGCCCACCAACGTTCACCATCCAACCTGACAGAACTGGAGAGGATCTGCAAGGAGGAATGGCAGATGATCCCCAAGTCTAGGGGAAAACTTGCATCATTCCCAAAAAGACTCATGGCTGTATTAGCTCAAAAGGGTGCTTGTGCTAAATACTAAGCAAAGGGACTCAATACTTATGGCTGTGTGATAATAACTTTAATGATTTTAGCAAATATAGCAATATAACAAAGAGTGAAAAATTTAAGGAGGTCTGAATACACCCCGTACCCACTGTAATATAGATAGATAGATAGATAGATAGATAGATAAGATATTTATTAAAATACATGTTAGATAACCCTCAAAATGAATAGAAAGTATGGATGGATGAGAACTGTGACGCTGGACAATGCAGCCTCTGTGGATACTGTATACCGAGCTCAACATCCCATTGGGTACTATTGTGTTCTGAGGCCTACAATAACAATTGCTAATTGAACAATAAGCCTGCATTGGCTCCAGAATAACAACAACAACAAAAAAGACAGAACATTCCGCAGATGTGCATTGACAAATAGATCTCTTCACGCCGCCTTTTTAAAAATAGAAAGTGGAAACTACTCTCCTGTACATTACTAAAATAGGATGAGCTGCAACAATGAACTATTATTTGATATGTTGGTGAGATCTGCAGTGGTCCTCGCAAGGTTTTTGTCTCTTACGCATTTGTATTCCATATCAAATATATTTGATCAATAACAGTGACTACAGAGTTTGGATTTAATAGTGAACTGTAAATATATAAATAAATGTGCTGTTTTTTTAGTCATTTCCTCAGGGTTCGTCTTCCTGTCAACTCTCTGTCCAGGGGTTCACTCTTGTCAGCCACCCAAGGTGCCTTTCAAAAGCTTAGTGGGTCAGAATTATGCAGTTTTTTTTAGGCCTTTGAAGGCACTTATGATTGAGCTCTATGAATATTGCATGGGCAAACGTGACATTTCCATTACGCTACATTATAAATTGGAATGGAGGAAAGCACATAAGACAGTCATGTGAAAGTACTGTACTTTTTGTGGAACACATCCGAGAATAGACTTTTTTTTTTTTTTTTTTTTTTTTTTCCCCTGCAACACATAAAAATGATCTTTTACAATAATGTCCCTTCAGCCATCGTTGCATCTTTTGGGAAAGTGATGACTGCCTAATGTCCAGCAACACTGTCAGGTCAGCTGAAAATGTTAACCCCGCACAAGTGCAGACAAGATGCCGTCAAATGATGACAGCACTCTATATAAATCATAAATAAATTTGGTACGCAATTTAAGTAAAAAGGGATATAAAATGCAAGGCTAACGTCAAAGCAACATGAGCAGTCAATCATGTAATCAGTACGGCTATTATTAGCTCATTGGTTTCAATAAATCTGCAAAAATGTCAACAATTAAGTTTTTTTTTCTGTCAATATGGGTTGCTGTGTGTACATGAATGAGGAAACAAATGAACTTAAATAATTTTAACAAATGTCTGGAACATAACAAAGAGTTAAAAAATTGAAGGGGGTCTGACAACTTTCCGTACCCACTGTATATTCTTTACACTTTGCGAAAAATGACTGATCTTACTGCAGTTTACTGAGTCACTTGTGAAACTTTTCTTCCTGTGTGTCTCTATGTCTGCATTACACTTCCCCAAGTGGCTCAGGCACGCTCACCAGAAGGAGCAGTGCAATAAGCAAATAAAAAAATAGGATCAAACTTCTTTTGATTCTGTTTAAATATGTCATTACTGTATTTTTGAAAATCAACTTCAGTATTATAGAGTGCAATTTTTCTTGTTAAAAAACACATTACAAAAAATGTTTGTTCGATTTTTGAGGGAGGCTGGAATGGATCAATGACATTTCCATTTACTATATTTCAGAGCGTGCTCACGGAAAGAATTAAACCTGTATCGGAGGGCACCACAGTGGATTCAATTCTCACCCTTTCCAAGTGCCTTTCAAATGTGCAGTACTGTACAAGTTTGGATTCATTCAGACCCAAACCACAAACCGGGCTATAAAGTGAATGTGAATGTACAATATCTAATTTTTGTACAATATCTAATTTTTCCTTTTCACTGTAAATGTAACTCAGACTGCAAGGAGGGGGGGAAAATAAATGTTTTAATGTTAATCCCCCCGGTGGGTGTGGACCAGGACGAGTAAATCAAGTGAAAGCAAGTGCTAAATGCATCAGAGTAGAGCTTATATATTATAAATGGCCCCTGGCATCGCATGACCAGCCACACACTTACATACCATAAAAACACACTTGCAGACACAACAGCAAGTACAGGCCTGATGAAAATACCATCCTTTAGGAAAAATTGCCAAATGAAACACTTGCATATTGAGGAGTAAATGTTAAACATATTTTCGTTTATTTAGGGTTGAGAGACTGTTTACACGGAAAGTGTTTAACATGTCCCCCGTCGAGTGCAGCTTTTATGTTTAACTGTGTACTGTAACAGAAATGGATGACATCAATTCTGCTGAGTGGAGCCGTCTCACCATTTAGTTCTTCTACCTTACGAACCAGTAAAAAGTTTTATTATTCTTATTAAAGAACATCCCACCTCTTTTGACTGAGTCCTTCTTGATTACAATTTCATATGAACACAATTTTACGAAATAGCTGAAGGGTTGCAGACACACAAAAACAATAACAGACAATGACACATTCAGCAGTCAATCAAAAGCGGGGGGAATGACAGCTTGAACGCTTGCTCGTGGATATTTCTAACCTCTATTACCTTGATTTGATTGTCTTGTTTTGATTATAGATCCTAAAACAACCTTGGGGGATGTGAATAACATCTTGCGTTTTGTCTACCGCTGGTTGGTGACCAGAAGGTAGACAAGCATGTGTCACCTTGTATACACACATCTGCGATTTCATTTCACCTGTCAGTGAGAAGATTGGCTTCAGTATTGCAGCAAATGCTACCTACAGTTTGACACACGGCTCTCTCAGGAGAGTCATCAATTATCACACCATTTCTTGTTCGTTTTTTATACAAATTCAATTTTACTGTATTTACGTTTGAACTGCACATTTTTGGCAAGCTACTATTCAGTTTTCCTTCAAATAATACAGAATCGCAATTTGTTTCGTATTGTGGGTCGCCTAGTGTCACTGCCCGCCTCACTTCTGTGCAGGCAGCGAGGGTTCAGTTCCCACTCAGCGAGAGTGTGAAAGGTTATATGACTCTATATGTGCTTTGTGATTGACTGGTGACTACTCCAGGGTGTAGTCCACCTTTTGCCTGAAAACAGCTGATATAGGTGACCCTGAACAGGATCGGCAGTATAAAAAATGGATTGATGGCTTTAATCTCAAATGGAAATTTACAAGAAATTTTTACTCAACTATCATACTAAAGGCCTGATTTACCAAGATCACAAATAGCAGGCACTAAATTGTGTGTTCACTCTGAAAGATTGTACACGCTGTTAGTGGGCGTGTTGCGCGTCGTGTACTAAAATTGCGATCTTGAACTAAGATAGCAAATAGCAGCCGCTAACTCACTCTAACAGCGCACACTGTTGGCAACAGGCGTAAAAGACGTGGAGGCCGAAGAATACTATCGTGCCACCTAAAAGCCGTGTTTCATTTGATTCAACTCGTCCTGAATGTGTGGTAATTTGATTTACAGTATGTGCCAATCCTGCTTAACTTTGCGTTTAAAACTTGGGACAGCACATTCGAAAAAACTGCTCTTGGAGAGGCAAGCACCAATTCTCACAGTGCACTGAAATTTGGCATGACTCCTTCTTGTGACTGGCTTCAAGTCAGCCCTTCAATTATGAAGAAGCTCCAAAATTCCATTGATGGATAGACAATAGGTTGTGGGGATTTTTTTATTTTTTTTTCCTGGCATTTAAAAAATGTTTACATGAGTGGAAAAGACTTCTCGTCATGCTCACGTCATGGTTATGCACAGCCGTGCTATTTGCACAGCCGTTCCATTTGCACTTGTCTTTCAGACGCGGTATTTAAAGACACCAGCCAACGTAATTTGTTGCGTAAGATACAATTTAATTATGTATTTTAATTTGGCAGACGTCCGGTTAGTCGATCAGTTTCCACCTCTGTTTGTGTAAAATCAAGCCTGAGTCTGTTTATGCATGCGCAAACCTTGACAAAATCAGACTTGAAAAGTAAGACTCACTTTTTTATTGATTTGACTATTAACAGCTAACTAATTCATACACTTGTTTGTCCGTTGAGAATAATAAAATGTTTCACCCTTGCTTCTTTTACAATTCCGTTCTATGTAAAACATTTTTTTTTTAATTAAATCCGAACAAAGCCGTGGTCACCCATGACCCAGAAGATATTTTCTTCAACCTTAGAAATTTTAATATGTAACATAGCCTCCCTCGTGATTTCCTTAAATGAATCTCTATGGAATATAACATCAATGTAAACAGGGATTAAAACAGATATAAGTAATAACAAGCATGTGTGTGTACCCTTATCCCACTTTAATGAGACCACCACACACGCACGTTTAACAAAAGAACCAAGACATCCAAAAAGGCAGTCCGTGTTTGAACAAGTTACATGCAAACACAACCAATGTATTCTTTGTTGGAATGACACGGCGATCACATTTTAGCCCCCTATAACTAACCCGCCACATCCTCCTTTGGTGCGCTGACCCTGACCTTAACTCTGAACCAAAAACCAAGTTGTAATCTTTTCACCAAATTGTTTGACGAGTCTGGATCTGCTTTTTGTCCCAGTGGCAGCTACAATCAGCATTAAGGGACAGTATGACATGGAATAGCCCACACAATAAGACAAATTACAAACATGCACTAACAGTGTTGTTCAATGTTTCGCGAAGTGAGGGAAGCCACCCAGGAAAATTATGATATGATATTGTTGGTTTATTTTGGAGATGAAGTTGTCAAATGATGTCTTGGTCCTTACTGAGTGTCACTTGATATCCGGGATATATTTCAATAAAAAAAAGATTTCTAGTCCCATCCAAAAGTATTGGAACGGCAAGGTCAATTCCTTTGTTTTTGTTGAATACTGAAGACATTTGGGTTTCAGATCAAAAGATGAATATGAGACAAAATTTCAGGATTGCAGGTTTTATTTCCTTTACATCAAGATGTGTGAAACAACTCAGGACACAGCACCTTTTGTTTGAAGTCACCCACTATTTCAAGGGAACAAATGTATTGGAACCGACATCATTAAATGAACTTAAAGTGAATAACATTTAATATTTGGTGGCATAACCCTTACTTACAATAACTGCATCAAGCCTGCGAGCCATTGACTGACTGTTGCATTGTTTATTTGAAATGCTTTTGCAGGCCTTTACTGCAGCCACTTACAGTTCTTGTTTGTTTCTGGGGGATCCCCCTTCAGTTTCTTCTTCAGGAGATAAAAATGCATGCTCTACTGGGTTATGGTCCAGTGATTGACTTGGCCAGTCTAAGAGCTTCCGCTTTTTCCCCCTGATGAAGTCCTTTTTTGTGTTGGCAGTGTGCTTTGGGTCATTGTCTTGATGCATGATGAAGCTTCTCCTGATTAGTTTGGATGCATTTTTCTGTAAATTGCCAGACAAAATGGTTTCGTAGACTTCAGAATTCATTCTGCTGCTACCATCATGAGTTACATCCTCAATAAAGAGCAAGCCAAGCCATGATATTACCTCTACCATGCTTCACAGATGAGCTTGTGTGCTTTGGATCATAAGCAGATCCTTTCTTTCTCCATACTTTGGCCTTTTCAACACTTTGTTAGAGGTTAATCTTGGTCTCATCAGTCCATAAAACTTTGTTCCTAAACCTTTGTGGCTCATCTCTGTACTTGTTTGCAAAATCCAATCTGGCCTTCCGATTCTTTTTGCTGATGAGTGGTTGGCATCTTGTGGCATGGCCTGTATAGTTCTTCTCTCCAAGTCTTCTTCAAACAGTGGATTGTGGAGGTTGGCAGTGATGTCACTGACTGTTGTCTTTGGGTGTTTCTTCACAGCTCTCACAATGTTTCTGTCATCGACTGCTGTTAATACCCATAGTCGTCCTGTTTGATGTCTGTTGCTCAGTATACCAGTAGTTTCTTTCTTTTTCCACACATTCCAAATTGTTGTATTGGCTGTGCCCAATGTTTGTGCAATAGCTCTGATAAATTTTCCCTCTTCTCTCAGCTTCAAAATGGTTTGCTTTCCTCCCATAGACAGCTCGCTGGTCTTCATGTTTGCTTAACAGCGAATGCAGTTTGCACAGGTGAAACCCAAAGCCAAAAAAAAAAAGCACTAATGTTTAAGCAATCAACCTAAAAGGCAACACCTGAGCAAGTGGAAACACCCATCAGTCACATGTTCGAATACTTTTGCTCACTTGAAAAGTGGATGGCTTCAAACAAAAGGTGCTCTGTCCCCGAGTAGTTTAACACATCCAAGATGTAAATACTGTGAAATGGAAGCTGGAATTATGAAATTTTGTCTCATATTCATCTTTTGATCTGAAACACAAATATCTTCAGTATACATCAAAACAAAAGAATTGACCTTGCCGTTCCAATACTTTTGGAGGGGACTGTATGTCCCGAATACATGAACATTTTGTCGACTTTATCTTCTACTGAAATTTATTCTAAACAGGCTAGAGTGACAGAATGAGGTTTAGGCCACACAAAAATGGAGTGAGGCAGATTTCCAGGATCCCTATTTCCTCACTCCCTTTGCTGACCCTAAGCGCACACACACACACACACACACACACACGCGCGCACAGGCACCCACACACACACACTCCCACAGACATACACTAAATGCAGGTCTGTGTTTGTCAGATCCCAAGTGTTGAGCACTGTCTGTTTGCACAAGGCAGCCTGTTAAAGTGTCTGATTAGAGCCCTGTTTGAACAGAAATAGGCAGCATCCTATCAGCACACGACAGGGGCCGGCCAATGATCACCGGCCGCTCATTTGCTGCGGATTCATGCTTCGTGCTGGCTCACACCATGACATCATGGCTGATGGCACAAGGACGAACAGAAAGACACAATGACTGACAGCATGAAAAGCACTTGTGAACCTGAGGGGCAGGAGGGCCACTCCCAGACAGCCAGCAGGTTTCCGCCCATAATGCATTTAGTGGTTCTCAGATGCATGTGACGGGATGCACACAAATTACGCTGATTCGATTGACAACGACCTTCGCTCTGCGCCGCAGATGCCGGTCATTGTGGCTAACAGCTGGCAAGCGGGGAGCTCATCACCTCACTTTTTTTGCTCCGGAGCATCATTCTACTGTTTCTCAAACTGCAAAGATATTTTTTTCAAACAATATAGAGACCTCAGTGAGGATAAGCGGTACGGATGAATGAATATAGAAATGCTCAGCAAAATAAAACCCCTGAGCATTAAATTTAAATCCTAGACTTTGTCAAGGTAAAATCTTTCGACTTGAGGAAGCTATCTGATAATAAGCACAAAAAAAGTGATGAGTTTTGTATTTATTGTTTCATGTGGCCATTGGACCATGGGCATGGAATTTCGATTGGATCATTAAAGTAAAAATGAAAGCAGTAGACCATAAATGAGATTAATGGTCTTTCACATGGTTTCAACCTGGAAATACACATTTTAGACATTATCCATAGTAGGTGCATATGATTATATAAACATCTTAGCAATATATGAAATTGAACCCGCCAGAGTTGTTAAAAATGCCTCATTGGGTCTGTGAGACATTAAAGGTCATCGCCCATTGGTATTTCACAGTAAGGGCCTGGGATTTTTATGATGTACCTCAGGGGGAAAAGCACTTAAAGTGGCACTAAGCAGGCCCAAAAAAATGGCATGTAAATTCGAGACACCACAGGAAACAGTAATGCTAACAAGCCTGCCAAATTTGATATACATAAATCAGGTTTCAAAACTTGAATAATAAGCGCCACCTCTCAGCTCTCAGACGGCGAATCTCGAATGGATGCGCCAAAAGGAATCAAACGTACTGAGGGGGTGATAGGTTATACAATGTAAAATCACATACGGAGGCTCAACTTCAAAATTGAAGGGTTATTGTGAACTATAATCATAAATGTAAGCACACAAGTCAACTTACCCTCGTTGTTGGTGACATAATGTCACAGCCGAACGCGGCACCCGACGACAGCGGCACGGTAGGAGGAAGCCCGGGTAGTTAGACAGTCGGCACTGCCCCATTCACTAGTATCAAGTTACCCACGAAGCCCTGTTGTCTCTGGTGAAAGTTTACAAAACTATCCGTCGTAAAACGCGCACTGCACAGTCGGCCGGTGGTGTTGATGTTCAGCTCGCCATCTGCGTGTGTCTTCAAAAAGTCAATCCATCGCTTTTTTATTTCATTTGTGGGGAGCTTAAAAGAAAACGCCACCGAGCTGTTCTGTAAATTGAGGTATGCGGCAAAGACGCATTTTCGGGGTGTAGCCATCGTTAGTTTGCTAACTGCACGCTGGAGTGGTAAGTGGGCCTTTTTATGGACGCTACGGCACAGCTAACTCACAACTGAGCAGCCAAACGAAATGACGTCACTTTGTACTTCAATAGTGGGGGAGGGAAATCGCGCTAGAAAGCATACGCCCCAGCCCAAAACACGATGGATGGATGGATGGATGGATGGATGGATGGATGGATGGATGGATGGATGGATGGATGGATGGATGGATGGATGGATGGATAGATAGATAGATAGATAGATAGATAGATAGATAGATAGATAGATAGATAGATAGATAGATAGGGTCAGACACAGCGACAAAGAGACAGATCTATCATCCAGCTAGTCTGTGGTACATTGCGTTACGCAAAACTTGCTGTTAATGCAAAACTACTAAGGTTGCCTTGTCAGTGAAGGGTCATTTAGTATGTGAAGCATTTCAAATGCTGCCGATATGTGCATTGGGACGGATTAATCAGGACACGTGGGCTTGGAATGACTTCTCCTTCTCCTTGACTGAATTCCCCTTACCCTCCTATCTCCGACTCTTGTCTAGACCAGAGGCCGCGAGTATTCTCTAAACTCCTAAGTGAAGGGGAGACAGACAGTCTGTCTGTGGCAGAGGACGCTGGCCAGCTCTCAGGAATGACCCCTCACATTTGGACAAGCCCTTTCTTCCCCTCAACCCCTCAACATGACTCTTACCCCTGTGGCCTCCACAAGCATCCATATCCATAGCAAGTCGCCTCTCTGTCCACTGCTCTGCTCTTTATTCCCTTGTACACATTCATCCCAGTTTACAGGGGGTTTTCCCTGCTTTGTCTCTTCTGCAGCTCAATAAACCTTGTGTCTGGACTCACACTTTCCCTCTTTAGCCTCAGTATGGAATCTTTCAGTGTATTTCATTGTCACTTCAACATGCAATTTCAGTGCGCCTTCATAGTAAATTACATATTTGCGCAGAAGGGTAGAAAACTGTGTTAATGTCTTCTAGAACTCTTTTTGTTTTGCTCTTAGAACAAAACGGATATGGATGCCAAGAGTGGGATGACAAGACAAGGGCAAAAGCAGAGGAGAGTAGCGCTAAGCATAATGCTTTTTTTTTCTTCTTCTGGATTTATAGGTCATTTCAAACTTTGGCTGATTGGAATGGACAACAAAGAATTGTAGTTACATATAATGTTTTGATCAGCTTAAGCATCAAAGTTACGGGTCATACTAAGGTTTTTTTTTTTTTTTTTTTACCAAGAACTGCGCATCCGAACCAGCAAACTGAACAGTTATACAATTAAATTAGGCACAGTAAAGTGAATGGTTATCTGTTTCTATGTCTCAGCCTACAATTGGCTGACAGTCTATTGACGGTGTAAAATCTATGCAATAGAATAAGGGAGGGATGTTGTCAATATCAAACGTAAGTGGGAGATTGATTTCAAAGCACTGAACAAGGGGAATGTGGAAATTGCCATTATTTTTCAAGGGATAGGAGTTGGATTTAGAGTTTATGAGAAGGGTTTGGTCAGTGCTTTCCCAAAATCTGGCCGTGTCTGTTTGAAGGAACGTGATCTGGTAACACAAGAGCAAGAAATGGATCGTTTGATTTTTCAGCATTTAAATGCCTCAAGTCTTGTTTGTTGAGTCATCCAATTCCCTTTCTCACCTTCTCTGTTGGTCGAGGGTGTGTGTGGGCGGCGTACTTTAATATTGTGTAAAAGCGAGTGTTCAGATTTGTTCAGAGACAAAGAGTAATAATAATTGTGATTTGATACTGTGGAATACCACAGAGCAATCTCAACCTATTGACCTGGAATGTGAATAGCGAATAGTGAATAGAAAGGAAAAAAAAAACAATTTTTTTTCTTGATCACCAGTTTAGCTTATTTGTAGGCTGTTTTAGAACAAAAGTGTGTATGTGTATGTATAAATCGAAATAAATACAATATCTGCTTATTAGTTGGAACATATTTGGGCATGCGATCATAATGCTTTTGAAAAAAGGTAAACTGGGTCACGTGTGTTAAGATTGGCTCTGACCCATTTACACTAGCGTCAAGTACTCACTTAATAGATCTGCTCGTCCCAAACAGTTGCATTTTAAAATATTCATCATTCCATTGGTGGACCCATACCCTCAACTCTATGACAGTTTTTTTTCATTTTAGCCTTTAACCTCTAAGTGCCGTACGATGGCAAGGGCTGTGGTTGCACGGATCAGAATGAGAATATAGGACTTTCAACTCCACAGATGAAAGATGTATAGCACTGCCTGCCGAGGTGGAAGAAGGGTGGAGATTGAATAAATATAGAGATGCTTCCGTCTCCTCAGCATGGGCAATTAAGATGACCACAGGGAGCAAGAAGAGAAGAAAATGGCATTTTCTGGGGGCGGGGATGCTTAGAGAACACAGGATATTCAAGGTACAAAAATACACATCTTCATACATCACAAAAATATGGGTACGGGATCAAGTATCAAATTCTCTTGATGGCGAAGGGGAAATACAAACAGCAGCCAGTCGTTGTGAGAGCAGCTGCGGCTCAGACACAATGTGGTCCTCTGTCTGCTCGTGCCTGGTAGCGATCAGAGGGCCAGTCTAAAGTTTACACTCACGCCGCCCGTTTCCGTTTGTTTGCTTTAGAAGTTGACTTTTTGCGGTCACGTTCGCCTCTCAAATTGCCCGTTGTGCTTTGATGCCAGCGCCTTGTTTTAAATGCAAAAGGCGCACATGCTAATGCGGAAGCTTAACTTGTTTATCCATATGCTAACAGGGTTTAATCAATTTACTGTTAATCCTGATCAGTGGCCAAACAAAAATCTGTCACCAGATTGAATCTGTGATTTTTGTGATCACATAACAGCAGTATCCACTGAAACAACATTTCCCCAGACCCGTTTAAACCTTAAATGCATCTCTTTTGGTGGACTTTACGTACCTATCCTCCCGCTGGTGCACGCCGTCGACGGTGTAAAAATGGAAAGCGCGCAGCTGGAAACGATGGCAGAGGAGGGGGCAGAGATGTATACATCTTGTGAATCCACATCGCCATACTTCATGAACAAATTCATGTCACTTATCAAGTCCTCACATAAGAGTTCTACGTTCCGACAACCCCGAAAGGAAGCTCAAATTAAGGACATATTCACATTTCCCAAAGTTACCACAACAGTTGGCAGCTAAGTTAGTCGACTCAGCCAGCAAAGATCAACAGCGAACATAGCCATTGCTAGCAGCAATAGAATAAAAACGTGTGTGTGTGTGTGTGCGTGTGTGTGTTTGGACAGGAAGAGGTGGGTCAAATGAGAAGACAGACGAAGCGGGAAAGTATAACTTTGGGATATGTTGCTTGGAAATATTATTTGTGCAGGTTATTTTCTCTACAAAACCAAATTGTTGTGGTCTATTTAAATAATAACTTTGCTATTTGATAACTAAAAAAAGCAAACATTTAACAACAGAAAAAGCAACATTTTAACAAAAGAACAATAACCATATCTCTCATACATTATTTGTGTATTAGTATACACTGCTCAGTTATGATTATAATAGCACGGTGATGTCACCAAGACATTGATATTGTAGTGCATATATGTCAAACTCAGGCTTGGCCCACGAATCGATGTAATTATATTTGGCCCGCAAAACCATATCAAATGTGTATTAGAGCTGGCCCGCCAGTATACAGCACATGCGGCACTATTATTACAAATCCCAGAATGCTTTGCTCGTGTGTTGGCCCGTCAGTCTGGACCGACGAGCGCCCCTTCCCTTTCTGTCGCAGTCGTTAGCAACTATGCTACCGGCCCCCTCGGGCAAATTTACACATACAGATGGAAAACAGTTAACTTCCAAGACAGGTGGGAGGCAGATGGTCTGTTCACGAAAGCAAAAGACAAACCTGTTTGTCGTGTGCAGAGCAACATGGCTGTAACAAAGAACATAACATAATTGAATTCATGTTCTTTTGAATGCCCTTTATCAACTCCTAGGCGGAGACGGGGTACACCCTGAACTGGTTGCCAGCCAATCGCAACCGGAGTGCCCGGAGGAAAGCCACGCAGGCACCATGCAAAATCCACACTGGCGGGACCGGGGATGGAACCGCGGTCCTCAGAACTGCGAGGCTGACGCTCTAACCAGTCGGCCGCCGTGCCGCACAGAAGAATTCATGTTATCTATTTAAATACAAAACAACAAACAAATACCACTGATGTCTTTTATCGCAAATTAGATTTCTCGTGTTTGTAATATTGAAGTTTGTTTATTCCAGATTCAGTGTTTATGTCATGGTCTGTGTTTTGGTTGTGTTTAGTTTTGTTCCATGTTTTCCTGTGTTCCATGTTTGTCGTGTGCTCATTAGGTTGTCGTGTCCACCTGTTCTCGTCTACCTTGTGTCGACCAATCAGCTCCCTCCAGCCACTCGTGTCTCGTCCAGGTGTTCCTCGTTGTCTCGTCAATCTGTTTGTATTTAGTTCCCTGGTTTCTTTCAATTCTTGTTGGTTCATTGTCGTTGTCACATGTCTTTGCCATGTCATAGTCGGCAGTTGTCGTTGTCATTGTGGTGTATCATTGTCCCTATCTGTTCCACGTCTTCATCACAGGTCATAGTTTGTTTCCAGTTTTAGATATTCAACTGTTTCTTTGTTACTTTGGTTTGGTTGTTATCTGTTGTGGGACTTTTCCAATATCCTTGTTTGCCCTTTTTTGAAAGATGAAATATTATTTTTTGGAGACTCCCGCACTCCTGCCTTGCCTCCCTGCTTCCCTGCAATTGGGTCCTCCGTGTTCTTGCCTTGCGTTCCTCGCCTTCGCCCAAACCACGAACGTGACAGTTCAAGCAAAATGTGAGTTTGTTGTCATATGATAAACTTTACCGCTACATTTCTGGAGAGAAGGGAAACATGCACATCACAGTGATTTTTCATGAAATATTGAGTTTGGCCTGCGATGTCCCAATTTTTTTATTTTGGCCCACCGTGATTTTGAGTTTGACACCCCTGGTGTAGTGGTAGTAAGAAGCATTTATAAAGATTTTATAAATGCATTTATATCCCACTAAAAAAATATTGCTTTTCTTTTAAAGAGGCTCTACCCAACAGAAGTAGCTTTAATGCAGTTCAGCTACTTTTGCCATTTTATTGTAGTTTTAGTATGCTACATTTCTCTGGTGAGTACCTTCAATGTGGGGAAGCTTCATTTAATGTACGCTCACTTCGATGTTTAACTCACAAAGTTTTCCAAGTAGCTTGGCCAACATTGCCACACATGTATTATCATCCCACCCAACCACCAATGGTCCGACCATCCACCATTCATCCACCCAACTTCCCCAACTCCACATCCATCCATCCATCCAATTATTCCAGCCATCAACTTACCACATTATTATTATAGTTCTCCATCTACCATACTTTCGTTGTATACACCCAATCCTGCACCCATTTATCCATCCTCCACCATCCCTCCACTTCTCCATCTACTGCATCAAAATATCTGTCCGTGAATAAATAATGAATAAAGCATCGTAAAAAGGACCATCCACTCATTCGTCCAGCCATCAATTTAACTTGGTCCTGCAAAGGCAGACTCGATCTCAGTGGCAGAGCAGTGCGAAAGCAAAAACAAATTATGTTTGCACACAAGGAGATAAAACAACTGTGTCAACTGTGATTGTAATGTGTTTAGGGGCCGCTGATGAAAATGAAATAAAATCAATCTCAAGGGTAACTGCTTAAGTGTGAGACGCTGAGGTGAAAAAAAAAATCCATCTTCAGAGCACTCCAAAAAGAAAACTGAAAAGTCCAGGCGACTTACCCCCGTGGTATGGATCTGTAATGCTAATACACGAGCTGGCGTCTGCTACAGAGACGCTGAGTCGCAATCCTTCCCACACCCTAACAAGTGACCCCTTTGGGATGCAGACAGGTGTCTACCCCTCCCCCCCATAATACAGACTGCAAACCAGAGGAACACACACAAATAAACCTACACAATACTAACACACAAGGCTGCTTCCGGGTTACTGGGTCACACTGACATGCACAGGTCAAGCTGCCATGTCAGGCTTTATTAAAAGCCTGGGAGTCTGGAACATTTAATTAACGCGACCCGTGGTAAGTAAGTGCTGAGTGGGGTGGGCACTGGGGTGAACTGGCGTCTAATAATACGTCTGTGACCCTGTCGGGCCAGTTAAAATGAAACTCAGTCCCCACTTGGCCTTCCCGTAAGTGATGTCGCTAAATTGTACTTCTTAGCATACAGAAGAAAAACATAGTAATGACAATATAGAGCATTTGTATATCTTAGATTATTATACACAACATACCATTAGTGCTACCTGGATTTACGCGCAACCCAATTTACGAGGTTTTCTAGTTACGAGACGTTCCTTGGTTTTGTGTTGCGAGCCAAAATCGGATGTACAAACGAGCTTTGGAAAGAAAAAACGAAATTGACAATCGCGGCTGCACGTTCAGATATTTTTTGAACGGGACGAAAAGGTGAACACACAAATCCAAAATGAGAGCACTCGAAAGCCGCTACAGCAGGCCACATTTTATGTCCAGAGCCTCACAGAGATTAACCGCTCATGTTAATGACATCACTCACGAGACCACGCCCCCATCACACATACAACACTACAATCGTTGATGTGTCTTTCGCTTTTCTTCACGTACAATACGCTGGAATAACAAATGTATTTTTATATTCGCTTTAATTAAGTTAACATTTTATAAATACAGTGCTATGTTCTTCATTAAAACAGGTAACAAAAACTGTGTTGGTTTTTGGGGAATATTGATTTGATATATAGTGCTGCCTTTCGATAAAAGTGACCCGAGTTACAAGTTGTTGTTTTTTTTTTTTAAACAAGCCATCATCCGGCCGATTATTTTTCAGATTCTTCCAAAAAAGTAGCTTCAAGCTGTTTATAGCCACTCTCAGTTGAAACCTACTGTTAAACTGAATGTAGAACAAAGAGAATTACACTTGGAGTAGTTAAACAACTTCATAGCTTTGCCTGAATAAAGTCTTTTTAGCTTAAGGCTAACAAACATTGCCAAACACCATTGACTAATGGATAGCATCGGTTTCCCGGTGATGTAACCCTTTAAGCAATGGATATTTGAAGACAAATTGTGGAGCAATACATGTAGATAGGCAAGATAACAATACTCACTGGCTTAAATTCTTTATCCTTTGCGAAAAACTAATAACATTACTGCAGCTTACCGAGTCAGTTTTGAAACACTTCCTCGTGTGTCTATCTATGTCTGTTTGATACTGTCCTCAGGTGGCCAAGGAAAGTGCAGCACAATGGCCATTGTATAGAAGCAAAAAATGTGGCATAGACGGTTAAATTCTTTACATTTGACTTATTTATTTGAAAATACATGCATAAAATACATTATTACTGAATTATTACTATTCATTACAATGGGGAAAGCTGCTTTGAGATTTAAGTCTTCTGCGTTACAAGCGTAGTAACGAAACAAATTAAACGCGTATCTCAAGGCACTAGGTACATGTGAATTGAGTTATGAGCTTGGTCAAGGAATGAATTAAACTCGCAAGTCAAGGTACCACTGTATTTGATAGACTTTTACAATCGGATAAAATGATATAAACAAAAATATCTATTCGCAAAGATAATAATGCTCAGTTTTAATTGGCATGATTAAAGATTAATTATGTTTATTTTACATCCAGAGTGGTTATCCATACATAATTTAAAAATAATAATAAATTTAAAAAAAGAAAAAAGAAATCACAAAAAATAGTTTATACAGTGTACCTAATGTTATGTCCGGTGAGTGTACATGAGGCTCTGGTTCCAAAATGTATTTTAAGTAAAAAAAAAATGTTAAAAAAAGCTTTCCCTTAATGATGACTGAGTACAGCTTGTAGCGTCCCTGTGCCAACACGAAGGAGGTTGATTTAGTTTGATAATCAAGAACACTCCCTGTGGAGACTTGTTGGCATTTTGTCAGCATATTTTCCATCACAATTCCTGCTAAAAAAATAAAAAATAAACTCATTGGGACATTTGCAGTGAATTATTCCTGCACAAGAATTTGTGGCAACATTTAATTAGGTCTGAGTGTGATCTTGCGCTCATAAGGGCTTATCTATTTTGGAGTTATTTTGGCACAGCCTCATAGAAACCCTGATCCCACGGTGGCAATTTTCCTAATTTGTTTTAATTTTAGACATTTACTGAATGGCTCAACTCCAGTTCACATTAAATAGACAGGGCTCTTTATTTTGGAAATACGGGAGACCTTCAATTTATGACCAACGGCATTTTCTGGTTGCAAACGTTGAGATGAACTAGTTTGTGCCTCTTCTAATGTGCAAGCCGACCACAGCAGTGAAGGTAAGAAGTTATCTTTTTTGTGATCGTTTTTATTTGATACATTTATTTTTATGTCTTGGGCATGTTTTGTTTTGTTTTGTTTACTGTAATGAACTACTGCTTTAGCAGAGGTTAGTGATAGAGACGAGATGCATTCCGGTACGTTCTTTACAAACAAAATCAGCTTATATTGGTGTTGTTGAAACACATATACCGTAATTTCTCATGTATAATGCATACCCCCCCACCCCAAAAGAAAAAAGTCAATAGTGCGCATTATCCATAGGTATTGGGAAAAATGGAAAAAACAATTCACATTTTATAAATGTATGCCGCCACCTCGTGGTTATGAAAATGGTCTAGTCCACGTTTTCATTCCAATATGACAGGGTACATATGACTGCATATATGTACAGTTGCGCTCATAAGTTTACATACCCTGGCAGAATTTGTGAAATATTGTATGACTGATGACTGAACAACAGCCATCATTCATTTCTTTATGGTTGTGTTTTGTTAAATGATAATGCTTTTCTGAAATGTTTGACAATTTTATTTTAATCCCATTAAAATAAAATTAAATGTGTTTTGCCTGTTCCTTCATGTTTTCTTTAAATAATTGTACCCATCTTACAAATTCTGCCTGGGTAATCAAACATATGAGCACAACTGTGTGTTTTCTAATTTACTAAAGAAAAGTAGGGCTGTGAATTTCAAAATAAGAGCAAGTAAATAAATAAAGTATTACGTGTTCAAATAAAGTGCTTAACTTCAGAATAACTATTTGAAAAAAACTAACAAAATACAGATAATACTTTATGTTTTGATCATATGGGTAGGAGCAAAATCATGCATTGTAAAAATGCATTATACATAGATAGGTAGATGAGTTTTCCAGAATTTTGAGGTCAACTTTGTGGGTGTGTATTATACATGGGTGCGCATTATATATGAGAAATTACAGTAATATGTTTGTTGTATGTTTTCTATTCATTCTCAGCGTGTTAAAAACGGCCATCCAGTGGCGGTACTAGCTTAAATGGCATGCTATGCAAGTCCCCCACTTTTGGCACCTGGACAAAATTATAGCTACAGTATACTGTTCCTATACATTTTCAAACCTACGAGGCAGATCTGGTCATTCAAAGCTACTCCTTGTGCCTCAATCAATCAGCTCCAGCTACCGTGATGGTGTCATACAAGTGGCTTTATTGCATTTGATGTGTCTGAGAGTGTCACACACGGCTCTCCAGAGAAAACTTTGTCTTTCGAAGTAGCTCGCCAACTAGCGAGTTGGATGACTGATCAACTGTTTCGGAAAACGGGGACAGGAGGCTATCAGGGATTTTAGCTCTACAACCACAAGCAGATGGTGCCGTGTGTGTACACACACACTAACACATGCGCTGCATGCACGCATTGGCATCAAAATGAAACACAAAAGACTGCAGGACCAGTTCAACACACGAGTAACGTGCGCGCACACCAGGCACAAACCCAAAAGCGTGACAAATCCCACTCAGATTTAGACATGCAGTGTCTCTCTCAGGATGTTTACTGTCCAGCATGATGAGTTATGAACACAGTAGGTACTCCACAGTGACACACGACACAGCAGGATTCGATGTGCAATGCTCACAAGTTACTCTACCACGCTGCTGCACATCCCTGCCTTGTTGCCAGCTGCTTTTCTGTCACACACAATTACTTGCAACCAGGTACTCCACAGTGCCGCCCGCACTTGCTGGGACATGACACAACACACAACAGATGTACTTTACGTCTATAACTCTTGCCAAGGTGTGATTCAGCTGCACATGCATTTGTCACTGCTTTTTCCGTTATGTGCCCCCAACATCACAACAGGATACAACGCAAGCGAGATCTTTGAACCTTACAGGCTTCTCCTGACTCATGTATGCGTTAACACACCGACACATTTCCGGTTTTTGGCTGTGTGCTGCTTGCTGTGTAGCTGTTGTGTTGTTTTCTTTCCAGACACTTATTAATTTAATTGGTAATTTGCTGTTTCATAGTTGATTACTCTCTGCTGTAACGTGGTTCCAGGCAGACTTTGGTTAAAAGTGTAGTGTACAAAATAAACAGCTATTTTGGTGTATCACGACAATACCTTTCATGGTAGCTTAGCGGTTAGCATGGCTTCTCAATCTTCTCCTGTTTGTTCTCTTTTCTTGCTCATTGTGTCAAATGATTAGCTACTCCTCGTTCTCCTTTTAGTGAATAACGATACTTGTCAGAAGTGGAGCTTAGTCTCCGCCATGTAGTCGAGGATTAGTGACTTAGAGGAGCGGCTAAGTTAGCTTAGAGTCTAGTATTTACCCCGCTCCGTGGTCAGACGTGCTTGAATTTTCACAATGAGGCTGATGCAACGACATAATCAGCAAGTGTTATCCCAATTGGTCAGTAGAGTCCAAATCTATGACATTAATAACATTAAATTTATATATACCGCATATACCACTGCATGTACCATGCACCACTAGCCACAATATTAGGTACCCCTGCACAAAATGAGGTCCAATACAAGAGCTGCACCATACATTCTGCCTTTACAAAGATAGAAATGCTCATTTTGGAATATTGGTATAAGGCAACACTGAAAGTAAGCTTTGGCATGCAGGTGTAAGTCTGCTCCTTAGTGTGAAGATATCAGATATTACATCAGATCAGAGGTGCTGCTAGCCACAAGCTAAAGCTGACTTAGCCAGCTGGACATCTGTGACCCATTAAACATCTGATAAGCCTGGTGAGCTTTGTGCATGTTTCACAACCATGTCAGGTGGGGGGGGGGGGGGAAATATTCCACATACTATCATTTATGCAACAACAACAACATCAACAACAGTATAAAATACAAATGCACAAATTAAATTATCCTTAAAAATGACCTTTCATCCGCAAATTGCTATAAAGTATTTTCTTTTGTAAATTTTATCATCACAAAAAACGTTTAATCCCTTTTTTTTAAAGGATGTAAAAAATATTGGCAGTATATTTCATATTGAGTGAATGAGATGTATTTTGATTGAAGTGGCTTCAAACGGGGGTCTTTAAGTCTTCAATTTGGCTTCATTAAACCTGCAGATGCGCCGTTATAAGCGCACACCCTTCTTTCTCAGAGGTTTTTGGCAGAGATCCCACAAAAAAATTAAGCAAAGCATGTTGTATTTCTGTGTCATTACTGTTACATTTTGTTTTCAGGGAATGAAAGCTTTCTGTAAGGAAATGTGATCGAATACACACATGAATGCACACCAACAGTGATGTACTTTTGTACTGTCATAGTTGCCCGATCCTAATGTACAGTCCTATTTGGGAAAAAAGGATCCAAGATGGAAATGGCATCTACATGCAATGGAATTAGATCAATCCAAAAGAACATCCATCATTAACATCACAGCTTGGGTTGTTGGCATCACTTTCCATTAAATCAGCATAGCAGATATTTTGTGAAAGGGGAGCTTACTGATATATTTTGTGATGTGGCAATTGGGAATAGTTTGCACAATTTTGAACCAAACCTGATCCTGAGTGCCATTGGGTTAGATTGCTAGGTTTTATGTATGGTTAGGTTGTGGAAAAGCGGCTGCAATCCAGGAGTGACTGGACTATTTTGGCAAAAGGCTGGTATACATTTATTGAAAGCTGTTTTTCTCTCTGCTTAATCTCATTTATTTCCCCCCCGCTAGATAGTCTCCAATGGGAAAATGTTGTAATTTATGCTTCTTGATTTGAAGTCTTCTGCTCCAGTTTTCAACATCGTACACTGTAGCTCTGTGACCTTCTTTGTCATGTTGTTTGCGCTTTTGTGGGAATGTGTATTTATATGTGTATTTATATGTGCATGTTTTTGGACTATCTGAAGGTGTCTTAATGCCTGAGGCAAACTGGCACACTCAGCAGATGGGGGAGAACGATCTCCAGTTTGTTGACAGTGCACTTAAACGCATGCCTGTGCATAAGTTTAAGTGTGTTTCTGTGCGCGTGTGTATGCACGTGTAATAAAACTTGATATTATAAACCTGCTTCAGAGAGTCGTAAATAAATCATAAATTAGTAAATCAATCCAAAGTGTTATATCTGCAAATAGAAGACAAACTCCATGCTTTATTCTGTTTTCATTTCCTGTAAGCCTGTTGGCCTGGGTGTCCTAATCCTTTTGTCAACACAGCACAATACATTAGCGTATGTTGTTGCTACCCAGAGAGTCCGAGATTGACAGAGAACGCGAGACTGAGGCAATCATAGACAGACAGAAAGGAATGACGTCCATCATAAATGTTTTATAAAGCTCTCAGGACTGTGAAGGATTCATCCAGAGGGAGAATTCTAGCCTCTCCAACCACTCCCTCCTCTTCTTCAGTTCCATTCATCTATTGGTTTTAACACACACACAGACATAGCGCAGAAGGAACATTTATAAAGGGCAAAGATAAAATCTCCAGCATAGCTATCATCTGTCATTTCATTAGCCAAATCCATTAACCCCACTACCCTCTCATGCAGACCTTTTGCTTGCCTCTCTGCTTTCTTATCACGGCAAAGACCTGATTATCACCATGAAATTACTCAATTGGAAACATATTTAGCCTCATTCTTATTTAACTGCTTTGGTTGTTTATATTCATCTACTGGAATCCAATCGCTGGCTGCCACGACGTTTATATTCGTCAAGTCTGTTTTTGAACGGACAGACATCGATGAGGGTCTCGCCCAGCTTGTCTGTGAAATTCAGGTTTGTAAACCACTCTAGTGACCAAAAGATCACTCTTGATGGCTTTTGAGTAAAAGCTAAAGATTAGGCAGTGAATCTCATCTTGTGACATTAATTATGAGGGACAGAAATGCCAATGCCACGTTGAAAGACAGACACGTTTAGGCACCTGATGCTCAAACAGACTATGTACATGTAGTTGTCTCGCCGTGCTGCACTATCTGCATATAATGGCCACTCATGCCAGAGTAGCATCTGCTCCATTTGCACACTGATTGAGGAGTATCTGTAACATTTGCACAACCATTGTCCCAGATTATCGCACTCCTCGTCACTTTAAACCGCATACACTCCTTGAAGTCTCAGTGCCCTTTGCACAATGGTCATTGCACCGGACTATTGCGATATTAGCCATTCGAACTGAGGACTCTGCATCTTTTTGCACAATTGTTGTTTCTTGTTGTTTTTTGTCAATGTCTTTATGTCTCCAAAGTGTTCTGTAAATTGACTGTCTGTTGTACTAGAGCGGCTCCAACTACCGGAGACAAATTCCTTGTGTGTTTTGGACATACTTGGCAAATAAAGATGATTCTGATTCTGATTCTGATGATATACAGTAAGCAGAGTATGTGTCACGGTAGGTAACATAAGGGGTATGTCACGATCGACAGAAAAGATGACAGTTTATGGAGGGAAGGACGAACGCCATATAAAAAAGCCATTGAATTCAACTCGGGCCATGTGGTGAGTCCGCGTCACTCATGGCATGTTTCTTAATTGTACCTGTGTATCTGTAAGTTTTTGTTGTTGTGGTTGTGTTTTTTTTTTTTTTTTTATCAAAAGCCTTTCTCAGTTTTGGTTTTGTTGTTTTATTGTTTGGAGTGTTGAAGAAGGGGGACCTGAGGGTGTGCTCCAACTACAGGGGGATCACACTCCTCAGCCTCCCTGGTAAGGTCTATTCAGGGGTGCTGGAGAGGAGGGTCCGTCGGGAAGTCGAATCTCAGATTCAGGAGGAGCAGTGTGGTTTTCGTCCTGGCCGTGTAACAGTGGACCAGCTCTACACCCTCGGCAGGGTCCTCGAGGGTGCATGGGCATTCGCCCAACCAGTCTACCTATGTTTTGTGGACTTGGAGAAGGCCTTCGACCGTGTCCCCCGGGGTGCTTCGGGAGTATGGGGTACCGAACCCTCTGATACGGGCTGTACGGTCCCTGTACGACCGGAGTCAGAGTTTGGTACGCATATCCGGCAGTAAGGTCGGACTCGTTCGCAGTGAGGGTTGGACTCCGCCAAGGCTGCCCTTTGTCGCCGATTATGTTCAGAACTTTTATGGACAAAATTTCAAGGCACAGCCGAGGCGTAGAGGGGTTCTGGTTTGGTGGCCTCAGCATTGCATCTCTGCTTTTTGCAGATGATGTGTTTCTGTTGGCTTCATCAAGCCGTGACCTCCAACTCTCACTGGAGCAGTTTGCAGCGGAGTGTGAAGCGGCTGGGATGAGGATCAACACCTCCAAATCTGAGGCCATGGTCCTCAGTTGGAAAAGGGTGGGATGAGATCCTGCCCCAAATGGAGGAGTTCAAGTATCTTGGGGTCTTGTTCACGAGTGAGGGAAGAATGGAACGGGAGATCGACAGGCGGATCGGTGCAGCATCTGCAGTGATGCAGACTTTGTATCAGTCCGTTGTGGTAAATTTACCGGTCGATCTACGTTCCTACCCTCACCTATGGTCACGAGCTGTGGGTCGTGACCAATAGAACAAGATCCCAGATACAAGCGGCCAAAATGAGTTTCCTCCGCAGGATGTCAGGGCTGAGAAGCTCGGTCATCCGGGACGATCTCAGCGTAGCGTCGCTGCTCCTCCACATCGAGAGGAGCCAGATGAGGTGGCAGGGGCATCTGATTTCGGATGCCTCCCGGACGCCTCCCTGGTGAGGTGTTCCGGGCACATCCCACCGGGAGGAGACCCCGGGGACGACCCAGGACACGCTGGAGAGACTACGTCCTTCGGCTGGCCCGGGAACGCTTCGGGATCCCCCCGGAAGAGCTGGATGAAGTGGCTGGTGAGAGGGAAGTCTGGGCGTCCCTGCTAAAGCTACTGCCCCCGCGATCCGACCCGGTAAAGCAGTAGAAAATGGATGGATGTTTGGAGTGTCACAAACACAAACTATGTTAGTGGAAAAGTCACTATTGTGCTTGACATGTTTATTTTCATAAAAAGCTTGTTTTCGCTGCTTTTTGGTCAGAAAGTGTTTTAGTGTCATCTGTGTTTTAGTTTAGATTATATGTATATGTAAATTTTGTTTCATGTTTTCTTCTTTTCTTAATTGTGACCCATGTTCTGGTACAGCTCGTGAGCGCTACCTTACCACCTGTTCTCATCAGCCCTGTCCCTTGCGTTTACCAATCAGCACATTCCAGCCACTCATGTCTTGTCCAGTTGTGCCTTGTTTTGTCATCAGTTTGCTTGTATTTAGTTCCCTGGTATCTTTCAGTCTGTGTCTGTCCCTTGATGTTTCCGTGTTCGTCACATTAATCTGGTCACATTTTGTTTCCTTTTGCGGTGAGATATTCCCTTTGCTGCTAGGAACCTTGCTTTTCTAGACTTTGATAATTTAGGGTTTCGATTCTATTACGTACCTCACTTGCCTTTTTTTTGTTTTTGAAATTAAATACCATTTTGAGACTCCTGCATTCCTGCCTTGCCTCCCTTGGGTCGTCCACCTTTTACTTCCACGAAAACCTGCAGATTTTGAAAATTTGGGGTGAAACCAATCCATGTTCTACTGCTGATTACAAAAGAATGAAAGTTACTGGAAACAAATTATTTTCTCGTGAAAGAAGGGAGTCTACTTTTTTTTTCAGTAGGTTCAGTGCTTATATTGTCACAGAACAATATTTTGAAGGTCTTAAAAGGTCTGTCATAATGCTCTAAAATGGCTGGCAATATGGGGAACTCTGTTTTGAAAACAGCTGGAAGTGAATTAGTTATGAGAGTGAATGAGTCCTCCCTCCTCTGTCCACATTCAACCACATCCTCGCAAAATAGACCTGGATGACCGCCACCCTTCTCAAACTAGACAAAAACAAAACAAAACAAAACAAAACAAAACAAAACACAACCCTTGGTCGTGGCTCCCAAAACCCTGCATGAGAAGGTGGGGGATTTCCCATGTTGATGGTTCTTCTATAGCCCCATCCCTTAAAGTTCGCAATCTGTTCGCAATTTGGGGGTCATCTTAGATTCCACAAATACTGTAAGATCTGCCTTCCATGCTGGCCTTCACTGTCTGACCCTGTCCCTACCCTGAGGAACTCTCTTCCCATGGAAATCCAGCAGGCACAAACACTGGACAGTTTCAATGTCCAACTCACCCAGTTTCGATCCAGTATTGATTGTGCCTTTGACGTCTACTCGTTGTGATTGTCTATTGTTTATTTAAAGCAGCCTTGGATTTCATGAAAGGCGTTTTATAAGATAGTTATTATTGTTATTATTCTCATTATTAAGAAGTAACAAGTTATTACTTGACACACAGCACGGTTTGCTTCGACAATAGTGGTAGCTTCACATCTCCACCACACCGGTGGCCTGCCACCTCTTTCCAAAAGGTTACTGAATGGTCCAGCCATTTTTAGGAGCCCAAAGCTATGAAAGATGGTTTTGCGGGATGACATACTCGTATTCTTTTGAAGGCAACTGCCTTGCAAGGTTAGAAGATTGGTACACTGTAGTTGGCAAGGATAAGACAGATGGATTGGCCTCTACAGAGCTGTGTGTGTCTGTGTGTGTGTGTGCGCGTGTGCGTGGGGGAGGGGGTCTCACAGCTCAGTGTCGTGTGCAGCGGAGCGTGTGTGACACAAAACAAACCCTTACAAACATAGAAACGGAAGAGATTATGAATAATTACAATCGGCAATCCTTCATCGAGATCAAAACAAGCTGGTAAAAAATGTGTCATGAATAAGCATGTTTAATGAATGTTAGATTTAGTTAAACAGCACAGTTCAATGTTGAAATGGCAAATGTTTTGACTAGTTAGAGGATAAAGGCACATGATTCCTTTCGTTCAGCTTTTAAAGTGTTTGTCTATGTTGCTGCATAAACAATGACAAAAATGGAATCAAATCATCAAGTCAAATCAAATAAGGAACAGTGGGGTATCCCACGGGTGTGACGAGTTGGCTAAAATCAAAAACGTTTCTGTTTATCTGCTCTTGTGTGTTACATACTGAATTGGAAATTCACAACTGTAAGGTGACTTCATATTAGTTACTATTTGTAAAAAAAAAAAAAAAAAAAAAAAGTCATCATAGAAAACATTGCGGTATGAGCAACCAAAAGAAGAAATGATCCAAACGATCCATGCCTGTTTTGCAAAGTAACAGGCATTGTATTGCATAACACTACATATGGGAACCAATGTTACAAAAGAAAACAACTAAAATTCCACATTTGAGACAACAACCATTATGAGGAAACAATCAATACTTTTCTATTCGTCTGAAATGGCCAGACTTGACTTTTCCTTCTCCCGCGGCCTTAGCTCATTAAATCACAGAGCGCTTTGAAGGACAATAATAGCCCTAAATGGGCAAAAGTGTGATGGAAACAGGCGATCAATAATAGATTTTCCCAATCAATTCACAGCAAAATGACTGCCTGTAGGTGACGTCAATACACCCTGTTTATTTGTTACTTCAAAAAGGCTTACCTTTTAGATTGTATCTTTCTAGCCTATATTGTTGTGTCACGGGATTTAGATTGCACCCCTATAGTAGTGGTGGGGGTTTGTAAGGCGTTTGGTGAACTTGACACTTTCTTTCCACGAACATCCTCCCGTGGTTCCACACACCTTCAGTGCCAGATAGTGGGGGATCTAAAGTGCACTGGTGTCAGTCGTTGATGGCGTGAATATATACACTGATCTTTTAGAAAACACTTGGTTAACACTCCTGGTTATTTCCAATCACAGTAATTATAAAACAGATACTATAATGCCCAGGTAAAGCACCATCGTTCCCACTGAATAGAATAAATCATGCTTATTTGATGGAGGAACCTTGCCATCATGAAAGTTGGTGGTGAGATCGTTTCACGACCAAGACTGATCTTGAGTTTTGTCGTCAGTATCCGGCACGGCACTGTTTTACCACGTCAACATCGGGGAGATACACACTGTCCTCTTGTCGTGTCACACAACAGGTATTCACTGTACATAGTTCAAGAAGCGCTTGCTATTCCAACTGCACACCCCCGCGGTGGAAACACAAGCCCGATCAGGGATTATTTAAAAAAATGAACTGTACCACGCTCAGCGACTGTCAACTTTCGCGTTACAACAGCACACTCCACTGAACCATGTCACGTTTCTCTCTGCTAGCGAGATACACACTGTCCTGCTGCTCGTCCTTACACACCCCAAGGCGGAGACATCAGATCAGGGTTTAGCAATTTCAACAAACCTTGGAGACCAGAAGTGAACTTTTATGTGGGCGTTATCAAGTGCAGTCTCTCCAAATCAATTCCTGAGGATGATGACAGGTTTGCAGCATGAACGTTACAGGTTGTGAGTTTGTGTGATGGACACAAGAGTAGAGATTGGATGCTGGTACTTTTTATTTTATTTTATTTTTTTTTTTAACATAAACTCCCAGCAAACGAAATCAAAATCTTCTGTGGCACCTTGTTATCCTGGTGGGTCGGATGGCCCCGCCCAAGTCATATTACAATCCCGCCAGCTAAGTATGCCAAATCTACATGTGGCTGGAGATACGGTGATTGACGGTGGAGATCATTAAATCGCGAAGAAAAACAATTGTTCTCCCTCTCAGCCTGAATATGAATCAAGCAACCAACTTGGATGTGTGAGTGTGCAGACAGGACTCTCAGGAGAGGAGACTCGGTCTGTTGTTTGACGTCAGCTCTCTCTTTTTCTGGCAGAACACCTTGAAATGGAAAGATGGAGGGGTTGGGATAATGGACTGTCACACAGTGGCACAGCGCGTTGTCTGCCCTTCCCTCAGACAACCACTCCTGCTAGTGCTACACGTCCCCTCTTTTCAACCCCAAGGAGATGCTGGCCAGTGGCCAAGCATCACTGAGTGTGTGTGAGTAGGAACGCTTGTATTTGTGCGTGCATTTTGTGTGGGAATATAGGAGGTACTTCTTTGCTAAGAGCCATGCTTATTAACACCCTACGGTCTAAGTGCTCGCTCCTTTTTCCATTGTTTTTCCACGCTCCACACCATCTCGCTGCTCTTCTAATCATGGCTGAGAGAAAAACGGCGATGGTGCACAGGAAAGAGAAGTTGGAGCAAAGTCCACAAACTAACCAGAATATCAGTACGAACGAGAGCTGAGCCCCCCTGTTGCCTCCCAGCAGCTGACTCCGCTTGATGCTGAGAGCAATCAATACGCTCAAGTCAGAGCATCACCTCAGCTTGTCCCTCATGATCATGATCTAACCTTTTAGTTACACAAACACTCAGCAATAGTAACAATACAATACTGCCAAACACACCTGGTGACATCTATTTAAATACTTCACATAAAAGATCACATGTGGATGTGGCTGCCTGCAACTGCTTCCTTTTTGTGATAGTGGGATTGAAGAGGATCCCTGCTGTTTTTGGTTAAAAGTGACAGGTTTTGTCACACACACTCACTGGAAGACACATGAACTGCCTGTGAAACCTCTCACAAAGAGCCACAGAATGTCTGCGGTTGCCGTCGTGCTTGGGTGAGATGTTATTCTACCAGTTGTGCTTCCTCCAGCTCCGAGTGCTATCATTCCACGTTAAGTCTGAGTGTGTTAAGGTGGCTGTGTAATGACACACCTGGGATGAGGGATAAAGAGGCCCATCGCTCCTGTCTGAGTGATTGGAGGGCACGGAGAACAGAACTAGTTTACACACATCAGGGCACCAGAAAAAGAAGCGGGCCTACTCCATCTTGTTGAAATACAGTTGAGGCAAAGCCATGTTTTTGGCTTCCTTGGCTCGACCCTCCTTTCATGCATATCCTGTTTTCACACTTCTCCTTTCACCGTCTTCTTTATCCTGCCTTCCATACTGTGCATTGTGCTGGGCATGGGTGGCCGTGTGCCATTTTGCCCTCTGGGCCCTCTTGTCTGATTAAAAAGAGGAGGTGTTTGAAGCCATGACATCTGGCATGGTGGATGCGCGTACAAGAAACAATGGCTTATACATTCTCCGGCGCACAGCAAACAGAGAGAGACGTTCCGACAGGACCGATCTGAAAGGAGCACATCAATGTAAGCAGGCCCCAGGACTGTGGAGTAGACCCCTTGAATAAGGGGTGCCATTTGATTTAATCCCGACTACGTAGCCCTGAACCTCGTGCGAACACAGATTTCACAGGCATTACGCGGGGCCACAGTTTGCAGTGAGGCAACGCAACGCACAGAGGTAACCCACTGGGGTTGCCAAAGGTTTACATTTTCCCATGATAGCAACCACTCTCACAGCACTCAGGGCGAGTAACCAGGAAGGAATCCGGCCCTTTTCAATGTCTGCTGAAAGGAGAGCTGTGAAATTGTCAGAAATTTTGCTGTGTGTAAACAGGAGACTGAGGGGGGACCCTGCCCGGACCAGACTAAACTGCTTCCCAGGACTCTTTCTCTGCTCCGCTTTTCTTCAGTCTGCCTTGGACCCTCCCCCATTTATCACCCCTGTCTCAAATTAATTTTCTCTGTCTGTGTTCCTCCTTCCCTGTGTACAAGTGCCACACTGTGAGGACACACTGACCCACTGTGAGGACATTTTAGCACATAGCATCCGTTTTTTCTTTCAGTTTTTCTGATTGACAGACGGATTCTGTATAATTAGATCCTGAAAAATGCGGACTTCCTCTCCAATATGAAGAGAGATTGTAAGGCATTGAGATTAAAACAGACATCTTGAAGAAAACACATCTTCAAAATAGACATTAGCCATAATTTTACCAAATTTTATTTGGCGTGAGCATGAAATATGTGGGTCACTCGCCCCAATTAGAATCATCCACTGCTTTAAGTGAGCATGACCACATAGGAATTTCCCCTAAACATTTCAGCGGTTGCTAAGGGACAGCCTCAGCTCTTGTGAGCATGCCGGGTGAATGAGGAGGGGGTAACTAATGTCCTCACCCAGTGACCACACTCTCAACAGACTGCTCTTGTCCACTTAAAAAAAAAAAAAAAAAAAAAAAAAAACATTATTCTACTTCCTAAATACAATCAAACACAGCATGCATGCACACACTGAAAAGCTTTAATACTCAAGATGTGCTGTCAGATGTGTTTAAAGTGAAACCACAAACAACCGCTCCAAACACACTGATATTACCTAATGCAATGGTGTGAATTTAATAACAATTAAGCAAAGTGATTATATTTTAAGTTTTCATAACCGGCTTTCCTGCTCAAATTAAAAAGTCTTAAATTGCTAAGTACCACTTAATATGCATGAGCCATTTTTAATTTAAAAGTATTACCGGGATACTCATTATACACTTACTCACGACAACTACAATACCATCTACCGTTTATCCGAGGTCGGGTCGTGGGAGCAGTTGCTTTAGCAGGGACGAACAGACTTCAGACGACCGAGCTTCTCACCCTATCTCTAAGGTAGAGCCCGGACACCCTGCGGAGGAAACTCATTTCGGCCGCTTGTATCCGGGATCTTGTTCTTTCGGTCACGACCCATAGCTCGTGACCATAGGTTAGGGTAGGAACGTAGATCGACCGGTAAACTGAAAGCGGCTTAGCTCCTTCTTCACCACAACGGACCAATACAAAGTCCACATCACAGACGCTGCACCGATCCGCCTGTCAATCTCCCATTCCATTCTTCCCTCACTCGTGAACAAGACCCCAAGATATTTGAACTCCTCCACTTGGGGAACAATCTCATCCCTGACCTGGAGAGGGCACGCCACCCTTTTCCGACTGAGATTTGGAGGTGCTGATTCTCATCCCAGCTGCGTCACACTTGGCTGCGAACCGATCCAGTGAGTGTTGGAGATCACGGCTTGACGAAGCCAACAGAACCACATCATCTGCAATAAGCAGAGATGCAATACTGAGGCCACCAAACCGGACCCCATCTGCGCCTTGAAATTCTGTCCATAAAAGTTATGAACAGAATCGGTGACAAAGGGCAGCCGTGGCGGAGTCCAACCCTCATCGGAAACGAGTCCGACTTGCTGCCGGATATGCGGACCAAACGCTGCCTCCGGTCGTACAGGGACCGAACAGTCCGTATCAGGGGGTTCGGTACCACATTCTCCCGGAGCACCCCCCACAGGTCCCCCGAGGGGCACGGTCGAACGCCTTCTCCAAGTGGGGCGAACTCCCATGCACCCTTGAGGACCCTGCCGAGGGTGTAGAGCTGGTCCACTGTTCCACGGCCAGGACGAAAACCACACTGCTCCTCCTGTATCTGAGATTTGACTTCCTCCTCTCCAGCACCCCTGAATAGACCTTACCAGCTGAGGAGTGTGATGCCCCTGTAGTTGGAACACACCCTCCAGTCCCCCTTCTTAAAAAGGGGGACCACCACCCCAGTCTGCCAATCCAGAGGCACTGTCCCCAATGTCCACGCAATGTCTACCTGGACAGCCTCACAACAGCCAGAGCCTTTAGGAACTCCGGGCGAATCTCATCCACCCCCGGGGCCTTGCCACCCAGGAGCTTTTTAACGACCTCGGTGACCTCAACCCCAGAGATAGGAGAGCCCGTCTCAGAGAACCCAGACTCTGCTTCCTCATGGGAAGGCGTGTCGGTGGAATTCAGGAGGTCTTCTAAGTATTCTCCCCAGTGACCCACAACGTCCCGAGTCGAGGTCGGCAGCGCCCCATCCCCACTATACACAGTGTTGACGGTGCACTGCTTCCTCCTCCTGATGGTGGACCAGAATTTCCTCGAAGCCATCAGGAAGTCTTTCTCCATGGCCTCACCGAACTCCTCCCATACCCGAGTTGTTGCTTCAGCAACCACCAAAGCTGCATTCCGCTTGGCCAGCTGGTACCCATAAGCTGCCTCAGGAGTGCCATAGACCAAAACGGCCCAATAGGACTCCTTCTTCAGTTTGACGGCATCCCTCACCGTTGGTGTCCGACAACGGGTTCTGGGATTGCCGCCACGACAGGCACCAACCACCTTTTGGCCACAGCTCTGGTCGGCAGCAATGGAGTCGCGGAACATGGTCCACTTGGACTCGATGTTCCCCGCCTTCCCCGGAACATGAGCAAAGTTCTGTCGGAGGTGGGAGTTGAAACTCCTTCTTACAGGGGATTCCGCCAGTCGTTCCCAGCAGACCCTCTCAATATGTTTGGGCCTGCCACGTTGGACCAGCATCTTCCCTCACCATCTGATCCAACTCACCACCAGGTGGTGATCAGTTGACAGCACCGCCCCTCTCTTCACCCGAGTGTCCAAGACATGCAGCCACAAGTCCGATGACACGACCACAAAGTCGAACATCGAAGTGCGACCTAGGGTGTCCTGGTGCCAAGTGCACGTATTGACACCCTTATGCTTGAACATGGTGTTCGTTATGGACAATCCGTGGTGAGCACAGAAGTCCAAGAACAGAACACCACTCGGGTTCTGATCGGGGGGGTGTTTTTTGCAACGCTGCCCCAATGTCAATTGCCAAGATGTGGGCGTGGCCTTACAAAAACTACAAAGCCTAAGCTGTCAAATGCTGCTGGCCTCACGTCTACTGTTTTGCTGCAAATGTTACCGTCTAACACTAACAACCAGTGTGGCAAATATAAGGAATATTGTAAACCATCAGAGACTGACAAAAAAGATTTGCTGATTTGACTGTTAATCCCACGTACAGCTCTGTGGACAGGGATCAGATATAATTCAAACCCAACAGAGTTGTTAATTTTATATAGAGCAATAAAATGTTTGAAGAAGATGAGCTGAAAAAGGATTTAATTAAAACACTTTGACCTCAAAATGAGTTGAACGCACACTGTATCACAATCGCTTTCTAAACCGTGACTTCTATACTTGCTGTAGCAGATGGCAGACTGCACAGAATGCCATTACTGTAAAATGTATATAGTATATAAATAGAACCCACTGATATGGCTGTCAGTGTGGTTTGTTATCTCTGAAAGTAACATTACATTTTTGTGTTTTTTTAAAAGTAATTACAAAGCACCAAGTCAAAGCCCAACAGACATGGTCTTGGGAAATCATTTACATATCTACATTTATCAGCAAGTGATTGAGAGAAGGATAAGAAGAATGGTGTTTTGGAAACGTGTGGTTGCTCCCACTGTTCATCGGTGTGTGTGTGTGTGTGTGTGTGTGTGTGTGTGTGCGTGTGTGTGTGTGTGTGTGTGTGTGTGTCAGAGCTAAGAGAGGTGGGATCATGAAGTAGGGGTCCGATGAAATTATATGGCCATTCAGACAGTGGTGACATTGCAAAACATCAGCTATGTATCCAATTTCTACGACGGTGTACCAGGTCAGATTTGAAAACAAAAATCATAGCTGCGTACTGATAATTTGGACCATTTTATACTTCCAACATTGAGGAAAGTCCTTTTCTGTTCCAAAATGAAAGTGCATAAAGTGAGGTTCAAAACGATGTTTTGTGTGGAATAACTTGCACTTGGAATCCTGTCAAACACCTTTGGGATAAAGTAGAGCAGGGGGCCACTCACTCTCACTCCAAGATCAGTGACCTCTGACCCTACACATTTTTTTTCTATATTAATTGACACACTCCAAATCTTACCAGAAGAATGAAAACTGTTATAGCTACAATGTGGGAACGACTTCACTTCATTCACTCATTTTCTTCACTTTTCACTTCCTGTGATCATGCGGCCAATTCGTTTGCCTATGTAGTATATGTTCCTAATTGTAAAAGTCAAGCGTCCCTGGTTAAAAAGCAATACTTTTACCACCCCAGTCGTAAGACATTGTACCCATTACGATAAAACAATAAACTTTTTTTGCAGAAATTGTATTGCCAGAAAGTATTTCTTAACGAGAAACTGTGGGTGCTCGCAGAGACACACACATTTGGAAGTCATACCCAAGCTGTCAAACAAAGTCCTGGAAGCCAAACAACTGGATCTCGGTTAAAGGATAAAATGATACCGCCCAAATATAGTTTCTGCCATCAGGCTGCCTCTGCAGAAGCTTCCTCATCCATATTCCTGACAGTGCTAATGTTGTGCCCATTTGCTTGAAAACATTTGTGTCAAATAAATAACACTGTAATAAATCTCTCTACCAATGTCAATGCCAATGGCAGGGTCATCCACTGACTTTTTAAACCATGTTTACCATCAGAGAGACAAGCACCTAGCTTTATAACTTAGGGCATGGCATGGAATGGCGCATCACTGGCCAGATTTCTCCCTTTAAATGCATTTAATTCATCTTAACAAAACAAGTAAGGCAGGAATCGGAGACGTTCCTCCTGAGCTAAATCATACGGTATTGCACTCACAAAAGCTCTAAAAGCCTCGGTGTACGTCCTCGCTGCGACAGTGATTTCTCGTGGGACTGTGGGCGAGAAAGAACAGCTTGAGATTGCTCATTACAAAACTTTAAAACACCCTCAAGTACCACATGCATGCAGTCAGACCCTCTTGAAGTGCTTCTGCCATTTTTGTTGCAAATGCTAAAAAAATATATCCAGAATAAAGTAGAATAATGTTTATTATTTACAACTACTTTGATAGCACCTCTCTGCATCTGGCTCGAAGATCTGATTTTGGCTCGTTGTCTTTCACCTTATTTATAGCTGATGATCCAAGCCTAAACAGTCCAAAATATTCCATGCTGACGGCATAGTGTGCAAATGTTAAAAGGCTTGTCTGTTCCACGTGTCATCATCTGATCAATAATCTACTCAATCCAACATTGGCACATGTCCAATTGCCATGCATCCAGAGGCGTCACGTAAGCACACAGACAAAAAATAATTTGAAAAGCAGGACAAGAGAGAAGGCAAGGTGAATTACAGTTAAACAGACAGCACGTAAGCACGATTGCATCGCCAATGAGTCTGATGAAAACCACATCTTGAACCTCTTTTTGATGGTACACTGGTTCTAAGAGAATGGTGTATGGTCATCGTCATCCAACTGTGAATCACCGACTTTACTTATCTGTAACTCAGTCGCAGGACACATATAGAGACAGACAACCATTCACTCTCAGACCGTCACTGAGTGGGAACCGAACCAACACTGCCTGCCCTGAAGTCCCACTGCGACATCAGTGACCCGACATTAGAAATGGCGTTATTATTCATACTTGTCTGCAGCGCCTGCACAAACTGCAGCCCATTAAAATGATCACAGCAGGCCTCATTCACCAAGCGTTTATAGGAGCTAATTCGCTTATAAGTCCTACAAGTTCATCTTATGCCTGGATCAGACTACAAGACACTGTGATGGGTTAAATGCAGACAACCAATTTCGTGTGCCTGCATGCATGTTCATGACAATAAAAGGTGGTTCAAAAATTCAAAATAAAATCTTGCCGTGTCTCGAGCAGACAGTGGCAACACTGCACGACGTTTATTCCGATAGCAACGTATGCTGTCTTTTACGATCACTGGGCTTTATCTTGTCAAATCAAACACTGTCGGAGAGGCGGAACCAGAAACGTGCCACCGGTCAACGCGACCAGATACACCCGTTACCTTGTGTGAAATTTGGTAATGGCTTGGCTTTGGGACAAGAAAATGTGCAGTTGAAGAATGCCACAGGTGAAGTTTAAAGTCAAAATACACACGTACACACTTTGTTTTTGTCTGGTTGTTTTACTGTGTTTCTTTACCATGCTTTTTCGTTGTCTGTTGGCATGTGCCATGAGGATCAAGAAGGATTAGTAGGCTGATGTAGCTGTCTAAAGGTGTCATCGTTCTACATTTGACACATGTCCCCTCTGGCCCAGTACAGTGACCACATCTGTACATTTTAATCCGGAATCTGCCCAAACCTCCTGATATGGTTATTTCCCTGGTTTTATCAGAATAATGGTTCAAACAACATTTCTTTTAAAAGCAAGCCTTAAGAGGCTTAGCTGCAGCAGTGCTTTAGCAGCCAAAAGGTCACTTTTGCAAATTGGGTTCATTAATCTTCTGGTGTATGGCAGCCCCGATGGGACACTCTTCATACACAGGCACAGATTAAAATGGGAAAAGTGCTCTTAGATTAGCCTGAAAAAAGAAACTCTCGGAAAGATGAAGACTCCTCAGAAGTTGAGACTTGCCTCTGTTAAGTCAAATTGCCAGTTTGGCTCATATCAGAGAGACAGCGAGCGCTGCTGCCGTCATAAAAGAAGAGGGTACAGCAGCCTAGAGTGGCATTTGACTGAGGTACGATTATACCATCATAGATGATTACAGTTGGCATACTTCTCAACCAGTGCAATAACAAAATCTCTATCTGTCTGTAAAATCTCCTGAAGTGTTAAACATCTGCTCTCGCATCGCAAGACGTGACATAATCCCTTATCTGGAAGACTGTAGGAGAGGTACTCAACTAGTCTGATTTCTGCAGACATCGCCACACACGAGTGTATTAGCTGACCTCATAGCTCTCCACTGAAGTCTGACCGCAGAGAGATCATGAGTCAGATTGGCAGACCACTTGCATCAACTTTAATTCAACAATGGGAATTATCTTTATCCTAGAAAAGAAGTACATTTTGTGAATGTCCTACATTGGCAAGAAAACGTACAGTCATTTTAAGTGGGGCATCTCACTATGAGACATTATCTTCTTTGAGATGATAAGTGAATACAATTCAGGAAATGCGGATGTGTCCTTTTGCATATGTCAGACAGTCAGGGGGCAAAAAATAAATAAAAAGCGGATGTGTCCTTTTATACGGTCTTGGCTAAAAGGGCACGACTGTATTTATTTCTTTGAAATTATGTTACATGCGTTTCTCATGTCAGTGTTCAAGTGTGTAGCTTGAGAATCACTCAATGTTGGTCTCGCTCATTGTCCTCGTAAAACAAATCTAGCACCCACAAATCTTTACTGTACAATCAAATGGAAGCACATTATCATAATAATGTTATTGGCACAATTACTGACGAGCTGAGGTCCTAAGGCTAGCAAAGATGGACTTCCATCTTAATGATCCTCATTTTCAACTCGAACATTCACAAGGACACAAGCTCAATTAATAGATGCAGAAAAGAATATCTCATAAACGCAATAAAATTGTATTTATTTTAAGACAAACCATCCTCATGTTCCATATAACGTTGTGCGTTTTCTGTCTGTATTCTGCCGTCATGATGCTCATTAAGAATTGATGTCTCATAAATGACTCATAAGATTCTTCTCCCTCCAGTTCATTCCTCATCTGCGTTATGGCTCCTGACACGCCAAGAATGACCAACAATGGTCCCCCGGGCCAATGGAAATGCACTTTAACTTCTATGGAGCGATACAATTCCAACTCGATGATATGTTTTTGTATTTTGTTGTCTTGACTTTGGTCACGATACCTACATTTCATGCAAAGCTACACTTCTGCTAAAAAGGAAGTACTGTAGCAGGAAAAGAAAAAAAAATCAGGCTCTGTAAAACAATTTGACACTTGCATAATGAACGTGATAAATTATCAAGCAGAACTTTGAAAGGTCGTATCAAACAAAACTCATAAAGGCTTTCGTCTAATGAGCAGAGGGTTTGGAAATGCTTGCATCACCACACACGCACGTAAAGAGACTACTACTCAAATTCAGAATTCGTATTTCATATTCTATCCGCTGGGTGAGTGAGTAATGACGCCCGTTATTAAAGCGGGTCATTTTCTTACAGTGGTGCAGCGATATTGGATCCGGGGGGCTGTTCTGCAGACACAATCCGAGGCAACTGGATGTAAAGTCGCTGAGCAGTGAAATAGGGAGCAGGGCTGAGCAGACGCACAAAAGATGCTATCGGCACCAGCGGGAGATGCAAGCATTGTCCTGTCTGACCTTTGCCAATGGCACTCGGCCCACCTGTTTGTTACCTTATCCTCCCCAGAGACTCTCCCTGTCTCTGTCCGCTTGCCTACTGCAACCAGACGCAGTTTACTCCCAAATCTGATACAGGCCCTGCATGGAACGATTCAAGCATCAAAAGACACCGGGCACCGGCGTGCAAGTACATTGTAACCTCAAAGAAAACCGCTTCGGGACATGCAACAGTCCTGCGGAGGTTCGCCACCGTCCGTGCCCCTGTAAAGTCACGTAAGGTATAGATGTGATGGTCCTGTTGTGGTGCTTTCCTGCTGTATGATCAGTGGCTTAATCCCCACCCAGAGTACTCTATTACCCTCCTTTTATCAGTAGTTTTAGTTCAATTTAGGCAGCCTGCCTGCCAAATGTTCCATTAAGCCCCAGTCCGTGCATTCGTACATTGCTTAGCTGCACTTATTATCGTGCATGTTTGGGTGGCCCTTTTATCCAATATCCTCTCTATCCTCTCTAATACACAACCACTCAATACGTTGATTAATTCAAAACAAGACAGCGAAAGACTGCAATAAAGAGCGGCTTCAGTTGTGGACCAACACAACAAGCAATAGCGAATCCATTGAGTGAATCGGTGAGTTAAAAAACAGCATAATGTAGTACAACTAACAACCGTGAGGCTGCTCCGAGCCAACAAATGTCGTTTTAATTAATGAGACGCGGTGCGGTATGACATCATTTGATGCACCAAATGCATATTTCATTGAATTTTACGTACATCCACCTAGCTCAATTGAATGTGTTATTCCACTAATAATATATGCCTACATCCTAGACACAGGAGGGGGGTTGGGGGGGGTGATGATTATTTCTTAGCTAAGGTGTGCAGTAATGCACTACATTTACTCTGTTACATTTACTTTGGTAACTCTTTGGATAAATTGTACTTGTCAGAGTAGTTTTAATGCAACACTGTAGTTTTGCTTGAGTATTTTTTTAAGAAGAAATGCCACTTTTATTCCATTACATTGAGATACCTTGCCGTGGGCTCACCACCTGTGGGAGGGGCCATAGGGGTCGGGTGCAGTGCGAGCTGGGCGGCGGCCGAAGGCAGGGACTTTGGCGATCCGATAGCCGGCTACAGAAGCTAGCTCTAGGGACGTGGAACGTCACCTCCCTGGCAGGGAAGGAGCCCGAGCTGGTGCGCGAGGTCGAGAAGTTCCGACTAGATATAGTCGGGCTCGCCTCCACACATACACCTTGGGCTCTGGTACCAGTCCTCTTGAGAGGGGTTGGACTCTCTTCCACTCTGGAGTTGCCCACGGTGAGACGCGCCGAGCAGGTGTGGGTATACTTATTGCCCCCTGGCTCGGCGCCGGTACTTTTAGGGTTCACCCCGGTGGACGAGAGGGTAGCCTCCCTCCGCCTTCGGGTGGGGGGGCGGGTCCTGACTGTTGTTTGTCCCTATGCACCAAACAGCAGTTCAGAGTACCCACCCTACGTCTTTCGGCTGGATGAAGTGGGTGGGAAGAGGGAAGTCTGGGCGTCCCTGCCAAAGCTACTGCCGCCGCGACCCGACCTCGGATAAGCGGTAGAAAATGGATGGATGGATGGACATTGAGATACTTTTAGCTTGCTATTTATACTTTTTTTTATCTATCCGTTATTGCTCGCACGATCCATTTGTTTTGGGTTTTCAGAGAAACTTGACTCTGTTTCATCAATCCAAAGCAAATCCAAGTTTTCAAAGTGACTAACTCATTTGAGGCATAGGATGGTGAAAATGACCTCACATTCAATCCATGCTTACCTTATAGACAACGAAAAGCAACACATTTGTCATGTGCTGTCATCTGTGTGTGTCTAAAAATATCCACATTTCAGCCTACAAGAATTCTACTTCAAACTTGTGTGGGTAAACCACACAAGTTCAGACCATTTCTTCTGCTTTCATTTGTTGTTTTATAAAGATGTAATGTATTAGTTTTAGTGCTATTGTTGGGCATTATCTAAATTTGCACATTCTATTTGTCTTAAGTAATTTTTGGGAGAACTAGCTTTTCAATTTTTTAAGTCATAATATTCTAAAGTAACGGTATTCTTACTTCATTACATCCCGTATTTATTACATACTGGTGTGATACCAAGAACTGCAGTAATAAAATTACAATGTTTGAGCTATCGTCACGGAGATAAAGCTAAAGAACATCACAATATCTTGTACACATACACCAATTTTAATAAACCCGCGATGACCCTGACGCCTGAAGGCAAACATCATCAATCAATACCAAATGAGGCCTTTCATTGCCTCGCCGGTTGAACAACAACAAACCTATCCTCCTTTACAGCATCATTTAACTCTCATTTAACGCTGGCCCAGAAAACAACAACATCTACTTCCTGTCCAGCTGTGCATGGCATGTGGCAGAGTTGGCCAGGGAAGAAGGATGTGGACTTAAGAGAGTCCTGTTAGGTTGCAGGCTGCTCCTTTGCCAACCAGCCGGTGTCATTGGATCTCTCTTGACGGGGGGGGGGGGGGGGGGCACGAAGGTGATTTCTCAGTTGGGGTCGGCAATCGGGATACAAGTTGAATATCTTAAACGCAGCTCTTTACTGGAGTCATTTCATCAGCGGGGTTCTCTCAGAACTACAGTCTATGGGCACATCGTGATGAGAACAACTCAAAGGCACAGACCCACACAGACTCACTTAGTAGGCTAAATGATTATACATCCATAGCTAAAAACGACCCACCTTGCTCGCGTTCAGGAAATGGTGCCGCAAAACATCACTTTCTCACTTTCGGGGCCGGAAGCCATTACGCCTGTCGTCGAGCAGACACACAAGTGTGAACGCATCTTTACCCGGGGGATGCAGCCGCAGTAAGCAACAGCGGTTAAATTTAGTGTCTTAACAAGTTGACCTGCAGAAGATGTATTAATACGATGCGAGGCCAAAGAAAATGTGTATGATTGTGAAAGTCAACATGGCACAGTGGTACCCTGCTTCTTTAGTGACAGCTTTGTTTTGTTGGCAAACTAACAACAACTCAATTTGCTTTAAGAAGAAAAACAAACATGTTTTGAATTCTAGCCGAACAACTAAGATAATAGTTTATTCATTGGCAGTCCTAATATATGCTAAGCCCTTACTAAGGCATGCAAGGGGAGAAAGTGAAAGAATGAGGAAGATTATCAGTGTTGAAGATTATGATCTTGTCTGTGCAAAGATAAGCAGGTGTCAGTGTCTTGATTTAGACAGAATGTAAAATGGAGCAAGAAAAAAAAAAAAAAAAAAGCGTCGAATTACATGTGGGTATGAATTATTCATAATCTACCAGCATGTAGATGAAGACCGTATACAGTTTTCCAAACTTCCAGGAGTCGAGTTGTCTAAAAAGTATCTTGGTACTACCTCGGGCTCATCGTTCACATCAGGTTCCTCATCTATTGTCTCATGAAAGGCAGTCCATTACTGCATATTAGCAGCGGAGCGAGGCAGCGAGATAAGGAGGGCCTGCTGATCAAACACTCAGACAAATCACCAGTGACAGAAACACACATTTGTTGCTCAGCGTTTAACTTTGATCTCGCACTCTGCCAAGAGCCAATGTCTCAGCCTTTGAACCAGGGGTCTTAAGCGGAGGTCTCACGCTCTCGTTTCATCGACATCTATGTACTCCTTCGAAATCTTCTATTCTGCTTGAGTGCCAATTAAACTAACGTATTCAGCAAGATGGCGATGCTGCGGTTCCCGGCGAGTTCCGTGCCACCGTGGACAAAACTGGACAGACATGGGACAACGTAAGGTGACCGGATGGGCAAACGTGATTTGCCATGATGAGAAACCTAGTCAGCCGCAGTAAAACCTGATGAATGCAACTAAACCTGACAGAGTACCTGACAGGGCATATCAAAACTTGAGTCCATAGTGGGACGGGAGGCATGTGTATCCCCGGAATCTGCTGTTCTTTTCAGGTTGTGTCACGTTCCGCCAACTTTGGTGCGCGATTTGCCACGGTTCATGTGGCAAGCAAGGGTGTAAGGTAGCCGTTTCGTCGCCTTCAATCACAGCACGTCTTAGCATCCTTCAATTTACAGCTCGAGCACGATATTCTGTTTTGCGTTCTTCACGATATACAGTATGCCCACACTTCCTGCCTACAACTCTCCGAAAGCTAAGCAATGTATTTAATTTACCTCACAATGCTTGCCACAGCACGTTTATAACGCATAATGTTGTGTGTGTGTGTGTGTGTGTGTGAAAGAGAGAGAGAGAGAGAGAGAGCGAGAGAGCGAGAGATTACTCACATTTTCTGCAAAAGTGAGTATGTATGTATGTGTAGAACGGGCTCCCTTCGCATGTTTTCATACAAGAGATAGATTAATGAATTAGCTGTTGATAGCATCAAACATTGATGTAGTGGCAGTATGGGCACCCCCCGTGCTGACGCCGACTCTGGAGCTGGCCCGGCACCGGAGCTTCCTTCGAGTCTGACGTTTAATCGGCAAAAAGAATAGAATACGGAGGGAAAAAATGGCCAGACTCACATGGCGCTCTACGTTTCGGGCAAACGGCTGTCGAGGCCACCAGAAACATAGCTTAGGGTCATTGATATAGAACAGGGAAATTTCTAGGAAAATTCTCTCTTCAATAGTCTCAAAGGATGGAGTTACACTAACCCAATGACACAATTCAGATTATTTTTCTCCCATGTGGCTCACTTTGGATGTGTGTCATGCAGCTCAAAGAAAAAAAAATGGATGGAATCGGAAATCCTCTTTTCTGAATCTTATATGCATCAGATAGCTGCCAATGTAATTGTCTCAAGCATGCAGGTGGGATATACCCTAAAAAATGCAAGCCTGATGTCATCATCGAAATATACCCATTGATGACGTGTACACGCATCAACCTACCCAAACACGTTCATAATAAAGTACCTCAATTAAATCCAAAATACAGCAAAAGCATAGACCCTTAATTATGATCATAACGTGGATTATTAATAATTACAATTTTCACGCATGCACATGCAGCTGCAACTTAAGAACTCTTCATGACGTAGCCCTTTGTGGAGTGCTTTTTGGAAAAACATTGGTGAATCAGGCTCAACGTCCGGAGAATCAGCTGAGTTCCCTTTTGCAGTTCATGTGTGAAACAGGCTTAGCTTTGCAGCTCCACATATAAGGAGAATCCCACATAAACAAAAGATGAGCATTGACTATCTTCCAATCTTGTAATGTCTTTTAATATCACACTTTTCTTGACATGCTCGCAAACACATATGTGCATAGTCACACGCAAAGATCTCTGAGTGAGATTGTTTTTTTGGACGGCGTAATAAGCGATAAGTGGCTGCTGTGTGCCTAGGCCGTCAGCCGTGGATCATCTCATTTCCTGACCGGACCGCCCCTGCCCCCTGTGTGTTATTACACTGCCCCAGATCATGTGACAGCGGAGGGAGATGACTGGAACGTCTAATTGCGACTGCTCTGTGTGCTGTGTGGCGGAGAACAGCGGGGTGACTGTTTGGCCAGGCGGTCCGATACTCGACCCCGCAACCACACAATGACTCTTTCAAACAATGACCCTGGCAAAACCATCAGGTCTGGCCACCTTGCAGTCAACCACCTTGCTCTTTTTCAGCTTTGGGATTCCCCCCCATCATCCTGCGGTGGGAGGACGGGTATGGGATTAAAGGGGATTTAGCACACCTGGCTCAACATATCATGTGATTGGCAGGCTGGGACTTGACACAAAGCATTGTGGACATACAGTATTCTTGAAATTGGAGCACTGATCATGAGCCACAAAGACATGAGCCGTTCCCCCTACTCAGCATGCACTGACCTGGCTGTTTTGTTGATAATGCATGTTGCTCCGCATGCACTTTCACAACAACAGTGCTGCTCAGAGCATCAACCAGTGTCTCTCAGGCGCATTGTTAACAGCAGCACAATGGAGAGAGGCCACCAGCAGCAGCTTAAGCCCACAGGTCCTCACATAGGAACAACTGTCAGATACTATTTGCTCTGAGTTGAGTAGCCATGCTGTCACACAGAGCTATTATTACGACACAGCCCTGGGTCGCACTCGGGCTCCCGGGCAAAACGCAACGATCCCGAGTCATCGCTTTCAGCCCTGCCCTATTACGGACTACTGTACGGCCCTTTTGACGACTCAATGACATTCAGAACCACACAGATCCCATTGGAAAATAGGTCGTGTACCTGAGAATCCTAAGCTCTGAATGATATAGAGACCCCGTTTTTCAAAATCCCTTTTAGCGTGACCCTAATACACACTATCCTCACATAGCGTAAACAATTACATATTCAGCAGCACTTACAGTACATGCTTGCTCCCAAACACATTTCTCGCGAGTTCCAAGACTCAGTCACTGAAGCGGACAGAGGGGGAAGGGGATCGTGGAAGGAGATATTTCCACTTGCCACTGCCAAGGTTAGCAAAGACACCTTGGCTTGCTGCTCAGATCAGACATTACTTTTGCTTTTGGAAATCTGAGAGACACCATGCTTTGAAAGCTTTTGCTGCATCTCAGATGACGCCCGTTGGCCACCAATAACACAATAATCTTGACCACTCCTCGGGCAAGTGGCTGTCTGGTCATGAGTAATGCACAATGTGTGAGACTGGGTTATTTGATCAGGGCCCCGTGGAAGAATCGCCCCTCTTGGATCGGTGCCTGTGGTACTTAGCCTTACAGTGAAAGTCACCGGGCATGGTAGTATTTTCTCGACAGCCATTGATTAATGATACTGTAACTGGTTGTAGAGTCCTGTGCAGGGTTATAATAGTTTTGAAATTTGCGTTATAGTTTTTTTTTTTTTTTTTTTTTTCGTTTCAAACTTTTCAGAGCAGTTTAAAAAAAAAATAATAAATTCAAAAAGGCTTTTTTAAAAGTTTTTATTACTTTGAGTATTACTATCATTATTTTTTTTAAAAATGCATTTTAACTCCAATTCCCAAAGGACTGTTTGGCCTTCCTTCCGAGTCCGTTCTGTATCTATGTATTCATCCGAAATTAAATAACATTTCAAATTAACGCTGAAAGCTCATGTATGAAATGAATTGACAAAGACGAAAACAAAGGACATTTTCCTCATAATTATAGTTAGCTGTAGTTTGTTTTGAAAACGTAAAATGCTGTTTTAGTTTGTTAACATTTAAAAAAGCCTTTCAGTCCGCAAGCTTAGTGCTCATGCCATGCAAAATAGCATTTACAGTATGCTGCGGTGCTTCAACCCTTTAAGCAAAGGACTGAACACAAACAGTCCAATCATACATGTACAAAGACAGTATAACAGTACTCACAGTTGTATAGTCTTTATGAGACTTTACACCGATTTTATCGGTGTCATCGGTATCGGCCGATAATTAACATTATATGCTGGTCGGCTTTAATGTCATAATTCGCCGATTGATCGGCTCCGCAAAAGACATTTACTCCGCGTCGCCATCGTGCACAGTATAGTTGAATCCAAAAGCTAGTTTACTTTCAGCCTTGTCGCGTGTCTTTTGACGTAGTACTGTAAATATCTGATGTCCAATGAAGACATATTTGCTCTTTCACGATTGCGCTATGTCAGACTACTGCAATAAAATCTTGGATTCCACCGCATCCCGTTTTTTTAGGATCATTCGATTTTATCTTGTCAACCCAATTGCGACCAGATAATCTCGTTACCGTGGCGACGACAACAAGAGTGGATCGCGCCGACTGTATTATAAGGCCAAAATGGGGGGGGAAAACGTGTGCTGGCGGTCACCGGTCATCAGGACAGGAGAGGACGTCGGTTTAAGGCTTGCTTGAGGTATGTTCACGTACTTTCAATACGATACGGCTCGCAAGCAGGCAATAAAATGTTATGTAGCTTAGCAAGCTAGTGCTATCACTAACGGTCGGATGTAAACATGCCGCCGTTCTGTCGAATCACGCTCTAAAGTTTCGGTGTGGGTGAAGTAAGTTAATTACAATAAAGTAATTTAATGACAGTAAGTTATCACCCATTATTTGTGTCATGTTGTAATGTTGGTTTGACCTGACTGATTCGAATACACGATCTGACCAGAGCAGTGATTTCCGACCTTTATGGAGCCAAGGAACATATTTTACAATTGAAAAATCTCACGGTACACCAACAAACAAAACAAAATGTCACAAAAGTGGATATATTAATTACTGTATTTACTTCCTGCCATCTAATAGAAGACCATTCATTTGTACGGTCTGTCACTATGCCTCACTGGCATAAATAGAGGAACCAAGATACATTATTTATTGTACATATAATTTTTCGGAGCAATTAAGTACAGTTCGTAAGTATATACAGTAAATGAACAGGTCATTTAAACAGACACATTCCTCCATCTTGTGATCGGTTGTCGTTTTTTTTTTAAACTCACTGATCGGTGATCGGCCCCAAAAATCGTGTAAAGCCTCGTCTTTATCATCTGCATAGAAAAACTAATGGCTAATTATAACTGTTGTAGTAGGTACTTCCCTACTACAACAGTTATACTGGAAAAACATGAAACATACTGATAAATTGTTTGTATCGTCTCCCAAAGATGGGTTTTACAGCCTGGATCCAAAATGGTGTCTTTGCCATCTTGCTGTTGTGCAATGCACTCTGGACCCATTTGGAGGTTGCATTTCTATCCTTTCCTTGTAAATACACTGGAAAAGATGAATAGATCTTCTGCAGAATGGCAAAAACATGCCTCAAATGCTTTTAGCTGGAAACGGAGAACTCATCAAATGAGGAAATAAGAGAAATTGAAGCGCGTGGGCTCAAGCGCAATCATATATTTCATACAAAGCGCACACATGCGGCTGATTTCTGGCATATCGATCTCAGTCGGCAGCGCAAGCAAAGGATTTGAAAGCATAGTCATATTAATAGTAACGGGAATCGTCCTCTGCTGCACATTCACTTCATGTAATTTGTTCCCACCTGATGTAGCAGAATTTGTAATCTTTGCTCTTCTGGGTATCACAGTGCCATCAGTGCCTGGTTTCCGCAATGTTTTTTTTCTTAATGATTGCTTGTGACAGAATTTTTTATAATTTTTTTGTTCTGTATTCATACTACGCTCAAATTTACAGGAGACATTCTGTTACAATCTAATCAGAAAAAGAATGCACGGCACGCTTCTACTTGATTTGCCTATTGATAGGCAAAACAAGTCCACTCCAACAAGTTCAATGCTGAAGGTAATGTTTTGAATCCTTTTGCACAATTCCCCAGCCAACAATATGTCACCACTGCCCCTCCTTTTCAGTCTAGTCACAAAACGCTTTGTCGTCTTTCAAAACAAAGTTCGACCTGTCCTGCTTTTAGTGCTTACGTTGGAGGCCAAGACCAGCGAGGAGGGAAAAAAGTGACGCCTCTTGCGATAATCCCGGAATGTCATCTTGTCATCATGTCTGCCGCTCCCCGGGCGGCAGTCAATCACGTCTTCTGTCACGCACGCGTCAAGCCGAACTACCCGGTGACGTCTTGGCGGATGTCCACTGCGTGTTCGTCACCAACGCGTGTCGGCCAGTGCGTCTCCACAAGAATAGCAAGGATAGCCATCGAAGTCCATGATCTTCTCCATCCAACCTTCAGAGCTAATGAGTGAATCATCTCATTGGAGGGAGGAATCATGGAGGACAAGCCCACCTGCAGCCAGCATAGTGGCCACCTCATCCTCTCCCTGACCTCTGCACCTCCTCACTTTCTGCATCTGTTTGATGTCATGTCAACAGGTTGCTGTTTTATAATTGCACATCTTCAAAACAGCTTGCGGCTGTGGCACACAAGCGGCGGCAATTTGAGCAAAATGAGTGTTACGATTCTGATTCATTACGGAATTATCGCTGTCATAGCGTGCTCGGCGCCACCATAAAAATAATCACACACCATTAGGAACAACGTGGCGGTGGAGCTAGTTAGCGTGCCAGAGCATGCAGATGTGAATTTGTTTATTTACAACTGGCTGGCTTTTGAATGCGCAACATTTGACGAGAACAAATTCACAGTTATGCCAATTTTCACCTGAACCATGCTGCGTGATAAAAACAACATGGCTTCCACGGGTTCTCTCGGGGGACCGATCACGTCAGCCAGATATCACAACACCCGGTACCAGACACATACAGAGACTTTTCAACACATTTGATTAGATTTGCAAATTACTTGAAGTCCCACCGGAGTTGCCTTCAGGATTAAAAACATCTTCAGATGTAACTCCAACTGTGACTTCATTTTTGGATGAAACTACAAACTTGAGCGTTGTGTATATCCTTGCTGTTGACTTTTAGGAAAACTGTCATCTGAAAATATGTAAGTGTCTGATAAATATGCTCCAGAGAAGTGTCGGTCTAATGGAAGAATCATTCAGGCTTGATGTATTGGAGGCAAACAGCGTATGAATCAGACAGAGAAACAGACTGAATACGAATCAGGGCAGGTCCCCACTCCAAGCATTTTGCCAGCTTCCCTTCATTTATTACGATGATCTATGGCTGCTCTTTACGTCCTGACTTGATATTCAGGCTCATGCGAGGTGTGGATCATTAGGGAAAGCTTTTACCATTAATAAGATAGTGTTGTTTACATGACTAATACTCCCAAGAGGCAATGAGGTTGGAGCATTCCGAGGAGGGCATTCATCTTCCCCACACCAGTTAACACCGAGCACCAGCTATTGCTATTTACTGGGCAATAGAGGAAACACCGACAGGCAGGCTGACGGATTTCAGCATGTAAGGTGATGTTTGTGGAAGGAGGTCTTGGATTTGTTTCAATCAGAGCGGCCGTTTTAGCGCCAGACAAGTGCCGAGGTATCCGAGTATGTTTGAAGAAAGACGTGACCTCCTTAGGACTCTTTGCGTACGCACTTCTTATCAGACTAATAAACGTCCAAGCATTAGTAAACCAGCAATATAGACTTAGCAGTCTCCAAAGATAAGACAGGTTGTTCCACATCTATTTACAAACCATAGGCTGCTCAAAAACTTTGGCGCACATTCAAACGTGTATAGTTAGGATGGAATAGAAAAAAATGTATGTAATGACAAAAAAAAAAAAATGGAATTGTATTGTTTGTTTAACTGAGTGATGTTGACTGCATCACAAAGCGTCTGTGTCAGCGCCTGGGGAGCAGAGTAGTACACCTGAAGTTCGGTCCGCAGCCAATGCCTTGAAAATTGTTCTCCTGATGGGAAAAGTGCCGTCAGTAAATCATGTTTGATATCAGTGGAAGCTAAAAGCAATACTTCAGTCTTGGACGTACGTCCTTGTGTCTGTAGTCTGGTTGAGTATCTCAATTTGGTTCTTGGCTCAGAATGATTTCCAAAAAAACCAAAAAAAACCACCAGTCAATTCCAATTCCAATTCCAATGAAGGGCTTCCTACTTGACTACATTCAAAAAGATCTAATAGAGTTGCATGTACTCATTCCTGAAACTGAAAACAGAAAGAGAAGAGGAAGGCCCTGTTGCAAGAGGACCAATATCTGGATTCTAGTCTTGGGTGTTGCGTTTCTGAACTCAACAACGCTTTGCTTCCACAACTGTTAAACTGGACTCAGACTTGAAGATGAAGACTAAGTTGGGCAAAGGAACACGGACTTCTGAGGTGCTTGGTGAAAAGCGAAACAAAAAAATCTGGGTTGGCATTCAGGGATCTTTTGGTACTTTTGGTGATGTTAAACACTTAAGAATCAAAACAAAAACGCCGATCACTTCCTTTTGCAACAGCGTGCTGTCCACCGCATCTCAAGCCCAACGATCCGTTGTGGGAGCAGCCTAGCTACACTATATTCCGTCCGTGGTCTGTACCGCTTTATCCTCACAGGGATCGCGGGCGTGCCGGAGCCTATGCCAGCTATCTTCGGCCGACCCGACGATACATCCCCAAACGAGATTTAACACACACGGAACCATATGCTGAGAAATAAAGGCGCTCATTAAAAGCTTTTGGTGAGAGGTTAAAGTAAGCAGATGCTTGAAAGGTCTTTCAAAGAAAATGAGTGGGTGCGAACTTTACTTCCCTGATGCAATAGTGATATGGAAAACGGAGACAATTTAATGATTGCCATGAATAAATTGAAACCAGACTATTATCTGCTTTTTGATCAACTCTCTAAAAGACTATTCACACAGAACAGAACAAACTCTTTCTGCGTGTCTAAAGGTTGAATAAAAAATAAAGAAAAAGAAAAATCGATCCTGTCTCTGCAGCGAGCTTGCTCTGAAAGTCGACAATCGTTAGATTCATAAGAGAAGAAGACACCATCCACCGTGCCACCGGAAGTTTGATATGCAGTATGATAAGGTGCCCGTTTTGAAACAAACAACAACATTTATGCTATAGTAGCTGAAATAATTCAGTATTTTAACATCCAACGGAGAGAGCAGAAACACGGCACTTTAAAAAAATGGTGGAACCTTTTTAGAGAATGCCAATTTTAGAAAGATCCCTGAGCAACTGCGCATGTTGCTACCGACCCGCTTCTGGCAATTCCTCGAGGATCTACGCAATGTGGAGCGTAGCACCATTGGCAATGTTCCCACACTTCAGAATATGTTTCTGCCGTTCTGCTCTCCAATACAACCGAGACCACGAGAGCCAAGCTCAATCTTCTTTTGTCGAAATGAAGCGCCTCAAATCACTTCGACATGCTTCCTTGTCTTCAAGATGCCAGAAGATGGTGACGAAGCACTACTTTTATTGCTTTGGCCTGAGCACAAAAACAAATTGGTGAGGTTTTCAGCAAATAGCGGAGGCTAGGCCGCCCCGACCCCACCCAAAAAATAATAATCTGTGAATTGGTGAGTTTGCAAATGCTGAAATGTGAATAAGGGGAACATGGCTACTATTTACCAGGACCTTGAAGACGAATTATGCCATTAACTCAACTTTGGATATATAAACGTGCAAACACATGTTTTGGAAAGCTTGAAGTGGAAAAGTGGAGACTTTTTCAAGGCTCAATTATAAGCAGTTGCGTTTAGGCTGTCACTATCGATTAGCTTTGTAGAATCGATTATCCTATAGAAATGTCGTACTCGAGTAATTAACCCCCCCCCCCCCAAAAAAAAAAAAAGACATCACAGTGTTAGTCCTTATGTTATGAACAGTAAGTGAATGTTTTTTTGTTTTTTTTCCTGCTATTGTTCTGTTACGTGTGTACTAGGTATGCGCACAGTGGCGGTAATTGTCATGTGCGAAGTGTACGGTCGCACAGGGTGGCATGCCCCCCGCCCCCCAAAAATTGCAATGTGAAATGGTATTGTGTATTGGCATGACATCTGTAGATAATGTACATATTTATCAGTAACTCGAGCCAAACGAGTACACTGTGGTCGGCCCGCACACAGCAAGCGAGGAGGGACACGGAATTGGCCTTGACCAATATGCATTTCTAACAACATAACATGAACTGAATACAATGAATCAAAAGTTCAATGGAGAATCTCATCTTTTGGGAATCTGGCAACGCCTCAATGGCGCGTTGTGGGGATATTGACTCTTCATTGCACTGCAAATGTGACAGAGAATTTTTAAAGCCCCGCTGGTGGAGACTGGAATTCAGCCAGGTGCAACTCAGCATCATTCGACACTACAGTAGCTTCAACTATGCTCCTTGTTCAGTCATGTACAGACAATATCATGTAGGCTTTATTACAATCACGGGGCGGGGCCGGGGGGGGGGATAGGTCCGCATGATAGAAAAAAAAAAAAAAGTTCCATTAGGCTCCTACAATATGCTAATATCTCTTTTGTGTCTGAGACTGACGGATGGCAATTTGGTCATTGTTCATGCTATAATAGAGCAGAGTGACTGAAAAATGAGGTGAAAAGATGTGCAGAGATTCAAGTTATTTTTGTATACGAGCTGACATTTGATGGAGATAGTTACTTAGCTCCAATCGCCGATGAGACTGTGGGACGTGTCCGTCCACTTTCTGGATCACTGGGATTATTTTAGAAATGCCTCCATGTCTCAGTCCCAAGCAGGAAAGAGAGAAGCTTAACTTGTCATCCCTTTAGAGAACGATGTAATTAACAGGCTCTGATGAGTAGCTCAATCACCACACATAGAAGGCTAGTGGCCTGGTTTTGGAGGAAAAGTCTGTGCGTGCGTGTGTGTTTGAGGGCGAGAGAGAGAGAGAGAGAGAGAGAGAGAGAGAGAGAGAGAGAGAGAGAGCAACAGCAAAACAATGTGACGTTCACTTGTCCTTGACAACAACCTTGTATATATTTCACTATAAAGCAAAGCGTTTCTGAGCTCGTACGGTTTCAAACATAACTTGAATGCTCAAGAATCTGTCTGAAAAGATTTTATTTTATTTTATTTATTTTTTTTTTTTAAATCCATGGGAAGAACATGTAAAGGACAGGATGGATTTTAGCTCAGTCACTTGTCGGAGGCACGGCGAGGGCGGGATGGGAGCGCTAAGGTCACGACTCGCGCTCCCTCCGATGTCCCTCGAGGAGAAATATTTGAATCTGATTATCTGCGTTATTTCTGTCTCAAGCGGTGACGTTGTCTGGCAGCACGAGAGGAAACGCTAAAAGACGGGCAGCAGAGCGTTTGCATCGTGAATCTGCGACAGTGATGGGTGACGGAAGGCTTTTAAAATGCACGGCGACACAATGTACAATGTACTATTTTATTACGAGCAAAAAAAAGACGTCATCAAGTGGATGTGGGGATGAAACATCTTTCATTGATAAATCCTAGCATACATGGAAAATACAATTGACCGCTTTGTGGTGCTTTCATTTTTATCATGAACCTTTCTACAAGTAATATTTGTAATATTTCTGGAAACAAATTGGCAAACATGCAGATTTGAAAGATTTCAAAAGATATGCGTTCACAAACGGTGGAACTAAAAAAGTGACGCCACCTGTAAATTCTATCTTTATTTTCAATACATCATATTTGACTTGGCAATATTGTTCCTTGCGACAGGTTAAAGGGCATGGCCTTTTCTGGTCACACCACTGATTTTTAATTGGATTTTGGTTGACCTCCGAAACTTGCACCTCGTTTTCTTTTTTCGTCTTTCATTAATTTGAACATGACATTTTCCTGCTAATGGTAAAGGTAATATTAATCATATTAAGATTCAATCTCATCTGTAGTGGGCACTATGAGCTCATTCTGAATTTTGACGTATTTTGATTGTCCACCCTATTTCATATCATATCATTAGCCAAATTTGAATGATTTAAAAAAAAAAAAAAAAAACATTTACAAAAATGAGGCTTCAAAACTGTGAAAAATGGATCTCGTCTTTGATCTCAAATATTGTAGGCGTGTCCACTCAATGCGCCAAACCACACCCCGCAAAGAATTACGGTGCAACTTCATCGAGCAAAATATCTCCCGCCTACACTTCCGTACATGTTTGAGCCGGCAAAATACAGCATATCCTCTCAAAGCCTCTGGTGGCCGAAATACATCCCACTGGGTCGTCACATGGCTTTCCACGCTATGACGAAAGACGCTAGCCCACGGCGATTTGGGATGGGAATTGAAATACCAACGCTGAGCTGTTGTGTCAAATGTGGCATCCGAGGAAGATGCCTTTTGCAGCGTGTAAGCGTAGCTTGCTAGCTCACGGCACGATGTGTTGCTAGAAATGGGACGAAAAGAGGCGCTCGAGTTTTGATATAGTAGGGGAGGTGTGAGTCATGCCCGTCGCCGAAGTGCGTCACTGGCCTCCGATTTAGCCACGCCCCCCCCCCCCAAAATCATGAAACTCCCCAATTCAGTACTACAAATCTTTTAGGCTTTGCATGCTTTCACCAATTATCTTCAAACATGTATAATGTGTTTTGAAACTTTACAGGGTCATTAAACCAAAAAAAAAAAAAAAAAACTGGATCGGTTATCTTCTGCTGCAGATTGGACACACGGGGGAGTAAATATCAAAGTGTAATGATTGCGTCAGTAATAGGCTGACCTTTGCAATTTAATCAAATCCAAGGCATACTGGGAACCCCTAATGAATCAGGTGTCACGGGGGTCGCGCTCAAGGGCACCTTGAGCCTGCTGAGGAAACGGACACAACAGTCACCTCTCCAGTGTGATCGCTGGGTCTGCAGTGGCTCTTGAACCCGCTGCTGCCTCGCACACGCCCACCGTTACTCTTGTTCAAAACAACACATTTGCACTTTGCAGCTTGTACAGAATATTCCAGAAACTGTCCGGTGACACAATCTCGTCAATCGGATGCTCTTATTTAGCCCAACTCGTTTGAAATGCGAAAGAGACCGTTGGGACATCAACTCAAGCCATTTGTCAATATTGAGACTGCGCTGAGAGCACTTAGAGGGAGAGTTATAAAACACGTCGAGGACAGCTTGATATGAAGTCATCTTTGAGGAGCGTTTAAACATTTAACAGGCGCAAAAGCAAGTGTGTCCATAAAGATCAACATTTGCCATTTACTGAACACGTAAACGACAATAGCGTGGAGTACGGCAGTACTGATTTGAGTCGCTGACGAGTGGCGCGGTGTACACGATGATTTGAAGTACGTACACTCATTTGGCTTGGCAATTTTAGCAAAGGTATGCGGGTTTGTCGCAACGTCGGCCGTCATTAGCCCTTCCCCTTTGCAATAAACCCTCAGCCAAATGTATTAGCCAGGGAGAACACCATGATGCAGTAATTGGATCATGATCGCTGTCCCTGTCTGCAGTGAGTCTCGTATGTTTAACACTTTCGCAAATCAGGCAAAAGTTACCGAAAGGATCAGTTTTTAAACAGACCAGCATGTTTCGACGCTGCGCGGCCAAACAACTCACTTCCCTTTGAAGGGCGATGATGAAGGCTCAATTCAAGTTATGCTTGAGGGTTTTGGTCAAGAGAATGGAGAATTTTTATTCACTAAATAGAATAGGAACTATTTCCGTGGAATTTTATAGCTATGTGAACATTTCTCGTCTTTGTTTTCTTTTTTTTTCAAATACCTCTTTGAAAGACATTTTCAATCAAAGTTTAGTTTTTTTTCTTCCAAATTAGCATCTTAATATTAACTTTGAATATCGTCAATAATAATTCTAAGCGATAACATGGAAAGCGTTCGAACTTTACACGTGAATGCGTCAGGGCGGCTGGACTCCTACCCTGCCAGACCGGTCCTCGTTGGAACCCTGCCAATCCCGGATTCACTTCTCGGAGTTCCTTTGTTGCACTAAATCGTTATTCACAAAATAATAATAATAATAATAATCTGTCCTCTCTGCATCTGGGTCCAACTTGCAACCTGAATCTTGACAGAATGAATAAATATTGCACGTCCTCGGTACAGTTAACGCACACTTTTGCTGGGGAAATGTTATCAAACTCCTTTTTTTGAGTCGGCTCACACACCCCCCGTGGTCCCTGAATATTGTTTTGTATTTTCACAGACTCGTCTTCATTTTTTTTTTTAAACTGGAACCACAAATTTTCCTATCAAAAAAAAAAAACAACCTTTCATTTGAACCTATTGTCAAATGTTTTTCTTTGAAGACATCAAAACATTTCCTTTTCCATCGACGGTAAGGTCGGTCGGGCACACAAAGGCCAAGACGGGACTGGGACAGACTCAACAGTGCTCAAGAAAACAACAGCAAAATTACAACGGATGCCTTCATCTTCATGTATTTTTTTTTCTACAGGTTATTTTGCTCTGCACGGAGAAGCATCCAAGCCGCTGTCAATTCTTATCTTTTCACTTGCAAATCATCTCGGGGTAGCTTTTCATTCGCTGTCAAGTCAGTCAGTCCTCAGATGTCATCGCAGTCCAAATGCGACTGCAGTTTACGGGTTGCAAAACAGTCACCTTGGATTTGAATGCCAGTTATGATGTTACCGAAGAACATGGAGCGTCTCTTTTATTCTGAAAAGCCTAATCCGGGTGTCTTTGGAGTGATAACAAGCACAATATGTGGAAACTGTGCCAACCACACAGGTAAGCAGATGTGTAGCCGTTCGTCAAATTAAGCTCCTTCAGAATCCCCAGGGTGCTTTTTTTACATTTTCACTGTATCCATCATTGCTTTTGTTGCTATTTCTGCCTCTCACGGGTGGGATTCACCTTCTAATCTTTGGAGACCCCCCTCCGGTACATTCTCAGTGCAGAGCAACAACACACAAACAAAAAGCTCGAGCTGCAAGCCTCCTACCTCAGTCTTCATCTTTAAAGTTAATATTAGAATAATAACAGCGTAGCGTGGATGATTTTTCTCTTTTTTTTTTTCCAGAGGGCTGCTGCGTTAGTTGTTAAGCTAAATTTATTTCAAATTTTCTTTGGTGAACATAAATTGACAACAGTAAACATGCACTTGTTTAGGGATATAGTAGTTCAGTACGCATCAACTAATTAACTCTAGGCAACACGTCAAAATGTGCGCAAGACCTCAAAGTACCTCACATGATCTCAATTTAATAAAAAAAATAAAATCAACAAAAACACAACCTTAACCTTCTGCAATTCTTCCAAGACAATGTTCAGCCTCAACAAGTTGGTTTGGAGAACAAGAATGTGAGAAGAGTCGAAGAATATAAGCTCCAACATTATTTGTAGCAAGTGACTCAAATGTTTCATCACATGCATTGTTTGCCTAGTTGCTAACAATTTACCGAATAAATAATAATGTTTCAAAATGATATATGTGACGCAAATCGCTTGCGTATTTGTGATCCACGTTTAAAATTTGGGAGAGCGTGTTATTGTTTTCTTGTCTTGCGCGACCTAAATCAGGTTTGAGGAAGGGTGACCATGGAAACAATTCAAACAAATAGCAAAATATAACCTAGAGCAGATTGTGGTCAGTTTTAGAGGTGAGTGTTTTTAGGGTCAAATTTCTAATGAAAAGACAAACTGTTTAATAGGAGCTTAACATTACATCTGGCATGAATGGTTACTTTGTGCTCTTTGTGAAGCTCCTAGATTCATGCTGGAGAGTAAATAAAGACATCAAACCCACGTTTATGGTCGCTTCCATCGCCAGACCTTGTTATCCCTCCTCCACTATGACATCATCGCGTCTGGTGCAACTGACCTTCAAACATCTCAAACCATTACGACATATTCCCCGTCCACTGCATCCCCCGCTGACAGAAGTCATCGGTGGCCGGGTTGGGTGGCGATTGGTAGATGGCACGCATGGCCGCATGGATGGATGGATGCATGGATGGATGGATGGATCGACTGACAGGTAAAACTTCCCTCTTATTTCCATTATGTTATGAAAAGTAGAACTAGATGTCCTTGAGTTTGTCCGATGCTGCATCTCACTAATTGCAAATCATAATTTTAACCGTCAGGATTTACAAATTCTGCCAAAACAGTTTTTTTTTTGTTTTTTTTTTTAAATGCAATTTATGTCTCCTGTACGCACACGTACACACACGGTGACACGCTCGTTAGTCATTCGGTCATAAAAGCAATGTCAGCATGAACAATAAACATGGCTTATCTAAAACAAAGCTTTTTTTATGTGATTAAAAAAAAAAAAGTGGTGTTGGCAGGCAGTGCCTCTAACAATAGGTCTTGAGCACTAAACAGAGAGGAAGAGAGAAGCACACAAATCATTTGAGTTTGCCTGAATCCAGTGATAAAGCAGCGAAATTAGCCTACCGATCGGACAATCTGAAGCTAAAATAAACAAGGGGAGGTCGCGCAGCACACAGGACGCCGTTTAAAGAGCGACAAGAGAGATGCGACGATCAGGAGTTAGTGAGGAGGAGGAGGAGGAGGAGGAGAGGAGATAAGGAAGTAAAAACATCAATATTTGCTTGGTCAGTCACCCACACACTAATGATGCAGTATGTAAAGCACAATGGAAAACAGTTCCGTACAAGAACGGGCTAAAGGCTTTGCTGGTCGAGCTGCAGCGCTAATTCCATGATTTCAAATTTGGTTACAGTTATCGCCCAGTCTCAATGGCAATATTGCAATAAGTCCAATTATAAAGAAATAACCAATAGAGAGAAACTGAGAAACCGAATCTTGACTTAAGCGACATAATTAATCCGGTATGCACGCTGAGGTAATCGTGTCCATGTCACAAAGCTTTATCAGCGAATCTCTTACAAGGTGATGTCACAGGTGACGGAACCGTGCTAGGGAGGTCTCAAGGAGAAGCGAGGTCTATCTAAAATTTGGAAAAGAGGAACTTCAGAACGCAAAGCCGAGGAACATAAGGCCTCAATGTCAAAAGAATGTCCATGACAAGCAAACGGTCTTAACTTTCATTCAAGTATCTATGGATTTATGTTCACCATCGCATGTTCACGTTCTGATCTTGAATGTTAGCTACACAAAGGAGAAACAGAGCTCGAGTCTCGAAATGTTACATTATCGCCCTTGGCAAGTCTAACGAGGTCAATGTTCTCGGTGTTTTTGAAAAAGAGCTTTATTTCGTCCGGATGTTGGAACTGATGTTGTGTTATTTGTACTTTGTACTACAAATGGTGTCTGAAATAAAGTGAAGCGCGGTTGTCCGGAAATGTTTTGCCTCCTCCTTGAACTGAGGGGCAGCGACACGCCGGTTTATTGTAGTCTCGAACAAGAATTTAACACAATTAAATGATCACAATTTTATTATTTCATGAAACTTGAGGTAAAGACGAAATAATCAGGGCCAGCATCTTCCAAAATGAAAGATCAATTATTTGAAAAGCATTCACTGATAAGAAACAACGCTAATCATGTGAAACCTTGATCCGAATCTGCACTGCTATTACTGGTGCAAGTAGTTAAAATGTAATTGTTCATTGCATCGATTTCTAAGGGTCATCACGAAACAATAATCCTACGTATTAACTAGGGATGGCCAAGTACCGATACCGGCCTTACTTCAAGGTATCGGGTACCCGTAAAGGCTGCCGATACCAGCCACCGATACTTAAGGCAATCAAGTCTGACATTGTCGTCCTCGCCAGCAGTTGGTGCTCCACTGCAGCGGGTTGGCACATGGGCGAAGTATCGTGTGTGTCAGAAAGAAAGAATGTTGTTTTTTTGTTTTTTTTCCCCCAACAATTATCTGTCATTGTGTTCATTTAAATGTTGTGTATCACAGGTATTAGTGGATTTGATAGTCGGTATCAGGGAGTACTGAAGAGTTAATGCTCGCCCTGGTATCGAACGTCCCTATTATCAACCGTACTACTTTGCTTATTGTAAATTTTATGGGTGCTGAGTAGGAACAAGCGTCGTCATCGTAACCGCGGGGTCGGGCTCTGTTTAACTCAAGTGGCTGTCCAAAGAAGTTCAGAACAGCCGCGATCCATTTAAAACATTCCTCATTTAATAGATTTCTATATTTTTGGGTGAAAATATCCATCCATAGTGATTTAAGATTTAAGAAATCTTGTGATTTGCCATCCTGCTAAGCACTAGCGAGGTATGTCCTGACACTGCTCAACCGGAGACCAGATGGTTCCGAATTCACACATGCACAAGGCAACATACAAAAGAGGGCGGTGAGCCCGCGGTGCCAGTGAATTTGAAGAGTTTCCATGACTCAACGGCCACACAGGCAGCAGGAGGGGTGGTTCCAGCGCCGGTTATGCGGCTGCATAATTAACAGGCGGGTTTGGCACCTGACAGCCGCAGAGGTCACGGTGTCCTCTCCTTTTCGCCAGGCGCCAATCAGCCTCTCCGGATCACCTGAGCACGTCCTTGTCCCAGCAGCAGATTGCCCAGAGGACATCAGTCACATTATACAGCCTGAACTGGAGCTGAGACTCGCACAAAGGCAGGAGCAGAGATAACTAGAGATGGAGTACCGGGAGGATGTCTCGCTATTGAGGCGAGATTGTCACGTGGGACAGATGGGACACAAAACAAAAGACACCCTTGCGCAAGGATGCAACCTAGCACGTGCAGAAGCATTGCCTTGATCGTATGGATCAGAGAAGACTGATGGATACGCGCTCAATCAGCAATGGTTATGCAAAGCCGGATAGATTCATCCGTCTCCCGAATTAGGATTTGCCGCAGTAATTCTGCTGATAGGTGCACATGTGTTACATTTAAATGTCAGCTCCTCACAAGTCATTGGAATTGTGTTTCTAGAAATGCCACAGCGTGTGTCGCCGGATTTCATTTAGCCTCGGCTTTTTCAATGGTATTTTGTTGAGACATGAGGAATGTGTTCCCTAAGAAATAAATACAAAGTCATGTATGATAGCCACTTTAGTTTGAGCAGCCCTACCTAACCTCAAGTGGTGAGATTCAGCGCGGCTGTCATCACCGCCGCATTAGTTCTGCTGCAGGAACACGAAAGAGCTCGAAGTCAGCAATACCTTCAGTTTGATGGAAGTTCTAAAGCTACTTCAGAGCCCTCACCAAACAAACCATTTGTTCCCACTCATTCCGCACCTCTAAATCTCTGAGCTCCTATTGACCTGGAACCGGGCCTCAACACAATACTGAAAGACTCCTTTGAGAGGAGCAGTGCAGCAGGCAGCAGCAGGAGGGGGTTGAGTGCGGGGAAGCCGAGTTTGGGACCCTCTGAGTCGAAGGTCCCTTCGCTCCTGATTCACTGCTCCGAGCGATAGGCCCTGGGAGATGAAAGACCCTCGCACTCTGTGAATTCAGCGCCAGACAGGTCCCACAAAACTAGACTGGACCTCCTTTAAGAGCGCAGAATGAATGCTTTCAACAGGCCGGCCCGTTGTCCCTCCTCAGAAAGCTGCTGCTGCTTGACTTCTTTATTGAATTGAGAAGGAGTGGATAGTCGATATAGTTGGGGCTTAATCAAAGGCTTCATTTGGAAGGTTTGAACACGTAGGAAGTTGTCATCGCACGGACCGTCACGTCCGGCGTTCAAGTGGACGGCCAGCCATTGACGGACATCGAGTTTTAAACAAAGTTGCATTCGAAGATGTGCAAATACAGTGGTACCTTCACGTATATAAAACAAATTAATAATGAGTTCAATTTGTTGTGTGACCAAGCTTTACCCCAGCAACACGAACTGGAATGCCTTGAATATCCTCCAGACCCTGAAAAACCACCACAATATTTTACTACATCTACAACGACAAAGACATAAAGACTGTATTCTGGCATAAATCTAAAAACAATATAAGAGACTGTAAACACACTGGTTTCGTTCAGTGTGATTCCGCCAAAAGGATCAACGGTACTTTTCCTCTGTTACGTTGAGCGACATCCCGCTCACTCATTTTTTTTATTTCTCATTGTATTAATCTATAGTAACGTTTGACTCAGTTTGACCAATGAAACAAAGCTAGGCAGTCACATGACCGCACACAAAAGCTCCACGACCTTACACAGTAGAAATGCTTTCAAAGTGACAAAAACAATAGCGACAACAACAGCTCAGTAATCTCTGCATGGCGCCTTTATTGTGCTCTTTCGTGAGCGTAAACAAAGAAAGCCAATTGAAGACAATTTCTTGTGGCGGAATTAGCCTGAACTCGTTATTTTAAAAAGATTAGATTTATTATTGTTTGAGTTAAAGTCAGATTGTTGGGTAATACCTCAATTTGGACATTCCCCTTTTATATTTTTGTCTGGTTACCACTTCTGCTTTGATTTTACTTCGTTGAGTTCCACCAGTTACTTGGAGCCTGATTCTTTTTCTTTTCACTGAATACTGATTTACTCTTAAGTAATGATTTGGAGATTTTCCTAAAGTAACAGTACTCTACCAAATTGTGTTCATTTTGTCTCTGTACATTTTTGCAATAAACAGCTGCAAGTGCATTTGTGGCTGTCGTTTTTCCAAGCAACAGCTCGTCCATTAATTCAAAAACTTGGAAGTCGTGGCACTCCTGAGCGAAGGTACCGATAGACAGATAGATGTTAACGGGCTCGGGCACAGCTGCAACACTCCAAATGTACTTGTATGTTAGCCAGTCACACGAACGGAATAATGAATCCATCGCTGACTCGAACCTCGTTTCATTTGATTTGCATTTACCTTTGGAGTGCAGATGTAGGCAGAGGTCACATTCCAGTTCACGGTCCCATTTGGATATCAAAGAACAGTCAAGGTTGCTTTGAAGCGGAAAGAAACCAAGCAAAACAAACCAACGCAGGCGTTTCTTGTTCCGCCAACTGTGATGTTTGTTGTTCGCCGGGTTGCGCCATGCAAAATGCGCTTCATTCATGAATTGTCTCATTCAGACTATTGAGACTGAATTTATTTGATCAAACGACACCGTCCGTAGGGTGGCTACTTGTTCTGTTACACGAACTGCTTTGAAGGCCTCCGTGCGCCATCTTTCCACTACTAATGTGACAACAACATCGCAGAGCAGCTTGTGTTGTATTGTCACCTCCGTTGTGGCACACAACCTCATTCTGGACTTGTCTTAGCCAACGTAAGCCAAAACCAAAGGAAAGTGGACCACACAACCACTCTGAGCTCTCTCCCTTTCGCAAAGTCTTCCTTCTCGAATTCTTCAGTGGCTGCTTGTCAGTCAGCTGACATGTGAAGGTTTTGTTTTTCATTTCAAAGTGCCTTTAATCCTCTCTCGAATGAATGCATTTGGCTGGTCAGTTTTTGTCCTACTTTCAAGATAAAGATGTGCCTCGGTACTGGCAAATGCTCTATAAGGATGTTGTTTGTTGAAATTACATAAAATGGCTCATCTTAAAGGGTTGCGATGGAGATGTGACGCTGTTCACGGTTTGCAGTTGAAACGGTAGAAAAAGACCAATTTTTTTTCAAGTGACACGAGCTTTCGAAACGAGTTGAAGCATCTTACATTGGGCATGAATAATGCACACAGCCAAGTGGAGCTAATGTGGCTAACTGCATCCTGTCGCTAACCCGTTGCTCACCAACCGTTCGGAAACTCGGAGCTGCTTCTCGGGGACTGATTCGTGCGCAGGGTTACCAGTTGGACACGCGCTTGTGATTTGATAATATTACCTTTAATTACATGTTATTATGAATCATTAAAGATATTCATCAATGTGATTTCTCAAAATAATTGTCAATGCAAGGTAGGCAAGAGATATACAGTTAAGTATCAACATTCAACACTCCCTTTTTATGAATATGTTCACTTTTTTCAACGCTCACTTCTACAGCATTCCTAGGAAATCACAATATCCCAACATGGGTGAGCTATTTGTAGGCCCACGTTGGTGACCCCTGCGCTAGCCAAATCCAGGTACAGTGTGCCAGTATGTATCACAACTGCAGATTTGCTATAATACATTATTACCAAGCATTCCTTCCTGTATATTTATTTTTTTTATTCTTAACCAGGGGCGCTCATAGGTCGTGTGCACATACGCATGGGTGCTGAAAATATTAAATTCGATTGTATCCGTGCGCTTTTGCGTACCGCCAAGCGTTTTCTTTTTTGAGCAGTGAGTGGTGATTAGCGTTCGTTCGTTCAAACGAACAAATCTTTTGAGTGTACGTACTTCATTTTACTGCTTCGGTCCATTCTCAGTTTATTTGAGCTCAGCTGCGAGCCTGTGGCGCACAAGAATAATCAAGAATATATGGTCTTCTTAAATAAAACAATCCTGGGATTTAATGATTAAGTACGCTTTCTTTCAGAAAATTATTTTCGTTATTTTTTTCAAGGGGTTCCCAACGTCGTATGGTATATTGCTATTTTTAAGCACTACCAAGCTTAAAACGATGTCAAAATATCACAAAGAATTAATGATCAAACAGTATTAGAAAACCTAATTTAAAGTCTTAAGTTCCAATGAAATCGTCCCAATATAGAGATGATGAAATGATGGGCAAGTACTGTAGAATGAAGTTTCAATACATTTTTATAGGGTTCATAGTTCAGATTTCCTTGCACTTCCAACATACATAAAATGTATGTAAATGTATGTTAACTTTTGAATAGTTCAAGATGATACTTTAAAACCTTTTTATGCTCACAAAGTAAACAACTGAATGACAAGCGAAGGAGAGCACGCAGCTTTCTCTGAGTCGCACATGCGGGGGAGAAAAAAAAAATCATTCAAAATCCCAAAAGCTGTCATTAAACTGCGTAAGAAAAGTGCTGCCTTAAAGTTTTAGGCAAGAAGTCAAACATAAAAATGCTTGCCAATGAAATAAAAAGTCCTAGTTTGAATGGTCAGGACAAGCTGGTTTGTCCAGAAAGTACTAAAACTACTGTGTTGTGTTGCAGGAGCACCTCTCTTATTTACTGACCCGTTTGGTCTGTGCAGCGGGAACACAGCTGCCACACATCACTACACAGCTTTAATTATGTTATCAGTCAACGCCGCATGTAAATATCCCAGGAAATGTATTGAGCCCAGCGGGAAATGTGCGCACATCACAAAAAAACACACACACACAGCTACGACGCATCCAGTCCTTCGGACGCCATCAATCGCCGTCTTTTTCTGCCATCCAGTGATGTTTATGTGATCAATATGTCTGAGGAGGTAGCCTGTAGTTGTGATTTACAATGAGCGAGGCCAGAAAATGAACAAGGAGGTTGATCAAAGGTGATATTGAAAGTGCACAGAAGAGTTTTGAGGACAGATGCTGTTGATAATGCGGGAGGATCAACGGGAAAACAAGAGGTCAATCACTGACTATAGTGGAAGCTTCTAATGGATGCTCCGTCACTGCTTTAACATTTATCGCACAGCAGCATATTGTGACACACTTTCAGTATGAGGAGCAGGACTATCAGGGTCAGTTTATCCATGCTGGATGTCAAAAATATGGAGGAAGGTTGTGTCAGCCAGCCCCGAGCAATTGCGTAGGACAAATAAACGTCTTGCACCGCAGGGAGTTCAGGTTTGTTTTCAAAGGACGATCCAGCCAACTTTGTTGTATTGGCTCGGAGGACGTGCCTGGACTCATGCTGCAATATTAACTGGATATTGAGACAACTTGGACTATTTTCACCTATGCTGTGGAGCAGAAACACAAACGAGAGACTGGAAGGGTTTTTCTTTGTCTTTCTTTCTTTTCTTTTTTTGAATTAGCGTGAGTTTTGGCTCCGTTTTGGGTCAATAGTTTATTTCTCATTTTATAGAAATGCAGTAGTGCCTTGAGATACGTGTGAATCAACCTTTCGTTTTTCGAGATATGAGCCTTTCTTCGGATGATTTATTTCTTTTTTTTATTTATTTTTTGCTTGAGGTAAGAGTGCTAACTCGCTTCTCAATCAGCATCAGTTTGGCAAACAGTGAATATTTTATCCCCACAAAAATGAGGCATTAAGCTCTTTAATGCCACCCTAGGTTAAAGTTTACTGTCAAACTAAACAATAAAAAACAGAATGTTTTTGACATGCTAATGCTAACGGTTGACATCGATAGCAAGGGATATTTAAAGACAATCATCAACACACTCGTAGACAGATAATATACAGCAACAATAGTCACAGGTGTAGTTTTTATCCTCTCCCAAAAAAATGATGAACATTATAGCAGCTTACTTTGTCACTTACAAGAAGAAGTCCATTCTTCTTTGTTTGCGTTTGCGTGACTCTCTTATACTGCCTCTCGGTGGCTAAGGCAGGCACAACAGAAAGAACAGCACAATAAAATGAATTGCGGCATTAAACCATGATGCAAAAATGGTTTAGTTCTTGACATTCTATTTAATTGTTATTACTCTATTTTTTAAAAAACAACTAAAAAATATTTTTCGGGGGGGGGGGGGGGGCTGGAAGGAATGAATGGTGTTTCCATTCATTTCGATGGGGAAGGATGATTTAAGATACATATGTTTTGAGTGTGTTCTTGGAACAAATTAAACTTGCATGTTAAGGCACCACTATAAAGGATACATTTGCAAAGGGGGGGGGGGGGGGGGGGTTGAAAACTGTTCTGAATGAAATATCTGTTTTCTGCACTCTCTCTTACACACGTGTGTTCAGCACATGGTTGGTTTCTGACACTAATTATTGCTGACTGGCTCACAGAGAAGACTCGCTGCAAACTGTGCATTTATCGTGATCTTAATGACGCGTATATTTGTTCCAGTGGCGAGTTAGTTGATCTGTATCCAGTAGTTGAGTGTCAATGGCCCCGGTGGGGTGACAGAATAATTACAATGCGGGTGACCCTCTCCCATCTTGCGCCGTCCTGTCTAATTGTGGTTGTCGCCTCGACTTCCATTTAGCTTCAGATAAGAAACCGCCGCTTGCAAGCGGATGCAGCCTTGAGTGCCTTTCCACAGAGGCGAAATGTGTTTACTAATAACTTCTTCCAGGCTGCTCACTGCTTGCTGACTGGTGACTTATTCTCGTCCACAAGCTCATGCGGGATATTTCATTGTCATGTTGACTGCTAAAGTATATACGTACAGTATATTGCTTGTACCTGTCCAAAAATAGGATCAAAAACTTTAGAACAAATTAAAAGACATGTATGATATTGATGCTTGATCAATGTTATTAATGGATGATGTCAATGTGCATAGAATAATCAGGAGGATGGGCCATGAGCTAAGAGGGATGAAAGGTTTGACATTTGACCCCGCCCATGAGTTGTTGTGGACTATCAAAGTATTCAGTCAAGCATTGTGATTATCGAGAGTGGCTTGTAAAGCCTGGAGGCATATACAGTATAGTAAAACTTCAGGATGATTGATCTCAAGCTTATATACGAACTGGGCCATATACTGTACGTGTACGCTTCTACTGTATATCTCACAATCTGAATGAGATACACTGCCCCCCCCCCGCCTCCCTCTCCTCTGTTTCAAATGCCAGATTTTTGTGACATTCAAAAAATAAAAATAAATGAGCAAGATAAATCATTTCAAAGGTATTTCCGCCAAAACCTTTTCTTTGGGTGATGAGCAAAGTTGTGTTTGCGCCAAACATACCTTATGGATTTACGAACATTTATGAACACAGCCATGTTAGAACTGGAAGAAATGTTCCCACAAAGTTGGGAGCATGGAATTCGTCCAAAATGTTGCCTCCTTAGTTCCAGTGAAAGGAAGTCTGAAGGATTCAGCATAACCAAGAGCTTTTGAACAACTCATTGCTCCCAACTTTGTGGGAACACTTTGGGGACTGACATGACTGTGCACTAATGCACAAAGCAAGTTCCATAAAGGCATGGATGAGACTCTTGGCGTGGATAAACTTGGCTGGCCTGCACAGAGTCGTGACCTCAACCTGATAAAACACCTTTTGGATGAATTAGAGCGGAGACTGAGAGCCAGGCCTTCCTGTCCAAAATCATTGTGTGACCTCCCAATTACGCTTCTGGAAGAGTGCTCAAAAATTCCCTAAACACACTCCTAAACCTTGTGGAGAGCCTTTTCAGAAGAATTAAAGCTGTCATAGTGGGAAATGGTGGACCGACGTCACATTAAATTCTATTGATTAAGAAAGAGATGTCACTTCAGATCAGAAGGCATCATTTTGCACATACGTCCACTTTGAAAGTAAATGCTCTTTTAGGCTCACAAACATCGATGTCATGGAGCGAATATGTAGCCGACTCGTCGACTTTACTACTCCAGAACAACGCTTGTAGCATGAGGTCGATTAATAGCCAATCACGTTTTGGCAAGAACACGGATGCCTCACTGAAACCAACAACTGGTGGGTTGGCACAGCAAACATGCAGCGGTCCCAATATTTTACTAAAAATGAGACCGGTAGAACGGTCGCTCAACAATTACGCAAGTCTACCCTCAAATATAACAAAAGCAGAAGCACTATGCACGCCCACCTGAAAAGGCACTTTAAAAGTTCCATCTGTTTGCGAGGCCATGAAGCTATCGAATATGATTGGGTTGAGCGAGTGTTTGGAGGGCCGTATTTCAAGTTGACGACTGGGGGGAAAAAAAAAAAAAAAAAAAAGACACAATGATGTCATCGATTAGTCAAAGCTTGTAACATCGGCTACAGAACCTTTTCAGTGGCTCAACCCGTAATAACGAACGGCTAAAACAACACTGTTTTTATCTCTTTTTCATTAAAAACAGACTCGTCTATAAACAGTCTAGTCATGCCTGTCCATGAGGTTGCCTCACAACACAAATTCAATAAAACATGCATTGGTTCATTAGATTGTGCAGGTGTAGCTAATGTTGTGGTAAGTGAGTGTATGCTATGGATGTTCCAGTGAATTATTCAATACAATTCCAACTCCAAAATCAACAGCGTGGGGCCTGTCTGCCTGCTGAGATCTGAGGTCATCACGGTTAAGTGGTTTGACCAAAGTGTACCGTGGTGGTTGTTGTTGTTAGTCAAAAGCGGGCCAAGGTTAAACAGAGCTGGAGATAAATTACCGTAATTTCTCGTGTATAATGCGTACCCATGTTTAATACGCACCCCCAAAGTTGCCCTCAAAATTCTGGAAAACCCTTCTACCTATGTATAATGCATTTTTACAATGCATGCTTTTGCTTCTACCCCTATGATCAAAACATGAAGTATTATCTGTATTTTGTTACTTTTTTCCCCCCAAAGAATTATTTTGAAGTTAAGCACTTGGTTTGAACACTTAATCCTTTTTTCAATTTACTTGCTCTTATTGTGAAATTCACAACCCTACTTTTATTTATTAAATTAGAAAACACACAGTTGTGCTCCTATGTTTGATTAGCCAGGAAGAATTTTAAGATGTGTACAATTCTTTAAAGAAAACATGAAGGACCAGGAGAAACACATTTAATTTTATTTTAATGGGATTCAAATTAAACGGTCAACAATTTCAGAAAAGCATTATCATTAAACAAAACATAAACATAAAGAAATTATTGACGGTTGTTGTTCAGTCATCAGTCATATTTAAAAAAGCAATATTTCACAAATTCTGCCAAGGTATGTAAACTTATGAGCACAATTGTACATATATGCAGTCATACATACCCCTGTCATATTGGAATGAAAGTATAGGCTACACCTTTTTTATAACCACTAGCTGGCGGTGGCATTTTGGAATGAAAGTGTACAGCTTTTTCATAACCACTAGGTGGAGGCATACATTTATCCAATGTGAAAGTTTTTTTTTTTTTTCCATTTGCCCCTATACCCATGTATAATGCGCGCTATTGACGTATTCCATTTTTTTTGGGGGGGGGGGGCATGCGCATTATACACGAGAAATTATGGGTATCTGTGCCCACAACAAAAGGATCAAAAAGAGATTTGTGTTTTGTTCTCATTTTTGTGTTTAGTTCACATTGGTAAACTTGTTGATGGCTACCAGAGACGCTCCTGATAAGACGTTTTTCACAGAACCCATTCCCCCCCATGATCGGAGTGCTTCTGATTAGGATAGAAATAGACCGCTGCAGAGCGTGGCATTTTTTTCCCCTTATAACACGTTGAAGTTTCCAACAACAAAGGCTTCTTTAGACGTCCTGTACTCTCAAATATCAACCTGGAGCAAAGGGTGTGTTTCAGTCAGGACAGGAAGCCTGTTTGCAGAAGGAATTCTGTTTTATGATGGATAAACGTGACTGTTGAGGTCTTGTGAGGCAAAAAAAAAACAAAAAAAACCCTACTTGAGAGCTGGGAAAACATGGTGGCTTGGATTTTGTTATTATTGTAAGTTATGTGACTCCGGTTGTCATGGTTCTAGTAATAATTTAAACCCACAGTAGGAAACAGCACGAAAATCATTGGTTGCACGTGTTAAAAAGTTGTTGTTTTTTTTCAAAGCAAGTCAGTGAGTGAGTCAAAAGTAATAATGACTCACTGTGGTAAATACGACGCAGAGGCAAACTGCACTCAGCTTGCACTTTGTGCCTCAATCCACGATTGTCCCCTTTAACGCACAATTTCACATAACATATGCAGTGGGTACAGAAAGTATTCCAACCCCCTTACATTTTTCACTCTTTTTTACATTGCAGCCATTTGCTAAAATCATTTAAGTTCATTTTTTTCCCACATTAATCTACACACAGCACTCCATATTGACAGAAAAAAAAACGGAATTGTTGACATTTTTGCAGATTTATTAAAAAAGAAAAACTGAAATATCACACAGCCATAAGTATTCAGATCTTTTGCTCAGTATTTAGTAGAAGCACCCTGTGGAGCTAATACAGCTTCATGGGAGTCCTTTTGGAAATGATGGATTTGGGGATCATCTGCCATTTCTCCTTGCAGATCCTCTCCAGTTCTGTCAGTTTGGATGTTGAACGTTGGTGGGCAGCCATTTTCAGGTCTTTCCAGAGATGCTCGATTTCATCCAGGATATCCCCGTATTTGGCCGCATTCATCTTCTATCTTGGTCTCATCAGACCAGAGCATTTTATTTCTCACCATCTTGGAGTCCTGGGAAATTAGGAAAACCTAATGCTAATAATGCTTTCATTATTCTACTTGAATTATTTTCTTGCAAAAGAAATCCCTTTTTTTTTTTTTTTTTTTTGCAGCGTGTACTTAGCAAGTCCTTAGCAATACTGTACACTGTTTGCGGAACTCGAGTGTGTCACTTCAGTGCAAGGAACTTGAAGGCATTGTTTGGTCCTGTTAGAGCTCCTTTGAGACACTTTTCATACAATTTGATATTCTAGAGTCATGTCTCTATTGTTGTACAAACTTGAATGGGCCCCCGAAAATGTTTGATGTCTTCTCTTTATTTCCATTACAGTTAGGGATCGAGGCTCTTTCTGAGGTTTTGTTCACGACAGTGATACTAAAAAAGCAATGTTTCTCCTTTTGATGTTTGAAAATATCAAACACAGACTTCTACATTATCAAATGGATCCGGGCGGCCAGATCAGTAGTTGGCAATGGAACCTGAGGTGGGAACGCTGCAAACTTGCGCTTCAATCGCTTGCCCTCCTCTTTCTTATCCTGTCGATTTTAAATGCGCAAACACATTGTCAGTCAATGTGTGGCTTTCTAAATTGTCAAGTCATGTGATGTACGTGGACATACTGTAAGGTCACCCAACACTTACGATGCGTACCCTCACCTTTAACAGACTGTTTTCAGCATCCACACTTGAACACTATTTGTTGTGTCATTCTGAAAAACTAGTTTTACAGCTTGGAGAGAGACGGAAAACTGAATTCCAAGCAGGATGTCAAGCCCCAAAGCAGCTGGAAACCTGTCACCTCAAAACAAGTCCACAAATGCTTTTTTTGTTGTTGTTTGACTGGGAGGACATGTGACTTTTTTCTTCTTTTTCTTCTTTTTTTTTTTTTGGGTGGGGACGGTAAGCCGACCCTGGATGTGTGTCCCGCATCCTGAAAGGAGAAAGAGCGGTTGACCACTTGGCCAAACATGAAAGCGCTCTTGCTTGGACACTAGTGGGTTTATTGGTCACAGTGCAAAGCACTCCGTTCGGAAATCGTGTGCCAGTGTGTTTCCCTGAGTGAAGCCCGCTTGAGTCATGCCACGACCGGCACGGTTTCGCTCCCAAACAAAGGTTGCGGAAATGAGACATCAGGAAGATCTGAAGTGGAGGAGAGACACTTCTAGTATTGCAGATAATGTATATGCCTGATATTTCAGCCATAACAAGATATCACGTGTCTCACCCAAGTCAATTATTGTTTTCTAGTTTTACCTTTAGTACTGAATGTACAATTGACATTTTCTATCATGTACAGAAAATGGATGGATGGATGGACTATTGTCAAAGAACACAAATTGTTTTGGTTGAAAGAAAAATATGATTCACAAATGTTAGAAGACTGTGCCAACTAAAAATGTCCATCTGGATCCAATCAAAAGGGAGGCAAAGTGACCTGTGTTGCGGTGACTGAACCCACGTGCACGAAATGATTCATCGTCAGTCGCCAAAGGAAGTGGTAAGAAGCTAACATGTATAACTTTGCTTCAATGTGTTTGTTGCATCCAAAAACATGAATTCAACGTAACCACACGTGTGCATTCCTGTGTAAGACGTGGCTGCCATTGAATTCCGGGCTGACAAGTACTACATTCAAATTTAGGTTTTGCCCCCTGCCCCCATCCCCGTGCATTTCCTTGGGCCCACTTCACTGGTGAATAAATTGTAAGGACATCAATGGCAGAGCCCACGAAGGCAAACGTGAAGATTTCTTTTGCATAGTCGACCACTTACGTCTTTTTCAGGTTGCGTTTCAAATGTGTACTTCACTGGGCATCTATTGTGCTCACAATAAAAAACAATCTCTGTAAATATTCATTTAAGTAGCTCATGGTATGTGAAGGGTGCTTTGACTCCTGTAGTTCACTTTCCTTGGTGTGAATACTTAACCCCTGATGTGGGTTCTTTTTTTTCCTCGTAGTAAAAAAAATAAAAAATAAAAAATCATACGGCCGTACTACACTACAACTTTGTGGAAATATTTTACAAAAAAGGACACCGGTAGCATCGTCAGCTCTAAAATATTTAAGTTGATCCTCACATACAGTGCAATGAAAGCACAGGTGAAACAGAGAGATGCTTAATTTTGGGGGGAAAAAAGGTTGCGGACGGCTGTACTCTGGTGAAAAATTATCAATGACATCTGCGATGAATCGTCGACTTGACTTGCTTGCCGTTATAGTCAAAGAAAATATTGCGTCGACAAGCTACCAGGATAGAGTAAAAACAGAAAATAGCATTTAACGATGGCTTGAGCCAATCATCCTTCTTCACGTGGCGAAAAGATGATGCGCTGCTGTCATATCACACATGCGCAATCAAAGATGAGTACGTCTGTGGTTGTGGGCATACGTACGTTACTTGCAGCGATGCCGTGCAGGGCAAAACCTGAGGTCCGATGGCTTTATCGCGACCGACCGCTACTCGGTTTGTCTGGTTAGCACTTGGGTATGAATTGCTATGTTAGCACCTGAACAAATAAAGCAAGCCAAGGGAGAACACGAACTAGAATTCAATGTAAACGGAGCAAAAGGTGTCAGTTGTAAACGTATACCCTGAATCCAATATTGGCCAAGCCTAAACTTGGACACTTTAATAGATGCCCAACCCCCATTTTGTTTATAAAATTCCTCATTAAGCATTGTGCATTATTTCCGGAGAAATGAAGGGAAATGTCAGACAATCTGTCTCTGGCAGTGCTACAAAGTAAAAAGACATTCTGAGTTTTATGGGTTCCTCCTTAATGGAAGGAGTTCTTGTGCAAGCCTGTCATGTCGACTCAGTAATGTGACCCTCGTTTGGGTAGATTGTTTTGAGAAAATCTTAAGCGCATTAGATCGAGCTAAATTCACCTTATTGTGTGTTTTTTTTTTTTTTTAAAAGCACACCATTTCTGCATTCGTGCACAATACATGACAAGTTCGAACGCGAATGCCGACAAGCATGCAATTCAGAAAACAAAATAGAGGCACATCTCCTCGCACAGCGCTTCATGTTGGATTTGTCTGTTTTTGAAGACAACAGTAAATTACTTCAGATTGCATTGAAGGACTTTTTGATAGCTTTAACCCGGAAACCAGAAAGAAACTCCTTTTACTCCATTCAACAACAAACAACGGAGATGTCTACTTTTGTGTTGGAACTCTTCACATTTGGACGATTTCAATGTGCAATCTGCCGTGTTGGTGGACTAATACACATCGCCTTTCGCGTTACACACGTTACAGGTTTGCTCGCAACTCTATCAAGAAGAAATTAACCACCAAAAGGAGCGGAAACATGGCACGTATCGACTCGGTTGACTCTTTGCGCACTTGACTTCAAAGAGCCACAGCCCTTGCTCTACTTTTTTTTATAGAAAGCCAAGAGGAGAGTGGAGAAACACTGTACTACATTAACCTGGACAAAAAGCCACATTCATTTTTCTTTATGGCAAAAACGGTGAACTAGATTAGAGCAAGAAGACGAGAGGGGCTGTACACGCTGCCCCAGTGTTCCCCTGACACAAACATAATTATATAGGCTTAGGGTTCCTTCCCACTCGCTTCCTGCATGCTATAATTAGACATGTGGTTTTTGGCAGCCTGCGCTGACTTAGGGAGCCCTTTCTGTCTCTGCACTGATCCGGGGCCAGATTTAGAACTTCCTCTCCGGGGGACGATGGGGTTCTTGAAGGAGAGAGTTCGATGTGGCGTTTATCTGCTGCGTGGAACCTGCGAGCTGCGAGGGAACCCCGGGAGAGTCCGCATCAGCACTCGGCCCGCCGTCGTTAGGAAAGGTAGAAGAGGAGCGAGAGAGCGAGAGTTGGAAAAAACACTTAACAGCCTCGTGGCCTCAGCAACACAGACCTGATCCAGCAGCCCTCTCTGACCCCCGCACCCATAACTCACGCTACTCCCACACACACGCACAAAGAGGGCACAACCGGCAAGCCATTTGGCCAAATGAGCTGCGGCCGTGCATTCCCGTGTATCTGGCGTGCGTGTGAGAAGGGCGGGGCTTGAGGCTTTTTCGAGAGCGCAAAAGCAAACAGCCCATAAAGGGGCCCTGCCACTCTTCCATTTCAATGGAAATGAGGCTGACTCCGGTCGGGGGTTAAAAAACTCTCTCGGGGCCTGGCGACTACCCCCGCTGGGGTCACACGCACGCACACGCATGTGAACCGCAACACACAACTACACGGGCCCACGAACACCCGAATCTAAGGCAAGAGGCCCAGATAAAGAGCTCACAGAGCCTGTCAGAGTGTCAGCTCCCATTAGGCCAAAGGCTGTTGTGTGTATGCGCGCAGGCAGGCGTACCCCCTTTTTTTCTTGTTTTTTTCCCTGCATTGCATTCAGCGCACACTCTCTTTTTCTCACACACACTTCCTAGCAGAGCCGCCCTGCCTGGCTGACATGCTGTTTCAGACGAGACACACAAAAGACAAACATCTCCTACATTTCCTACATCACACGCAGCGGTGGCAAAAAAAGCGAGGAAACAAAACAAGCTCTAAATGATTCTCGATGGGAAGAGGTTATGTTACAACAACAACAAAAAACACGGTTAACCTCTTCAGCAAACAAGAATGAAAACAGAAGTGATTCATTTTAGGTTGTAAGCGCTAAACATGAAAAGCAGCTCCCTTTTTTTTTTTGTAAACTGCAATGTCACACGTTATTATGCACTCGGTTCCTTGAGCTACGAAGTTTTTCGAGATACAAGCCGTCGCACTTGACGTGCGAGGCAGCGAACTGAATTCAACTTACTTCGCAGTGAGCGGCAGTTTGGCAAACGTAGTCAATTCGTCAAAAAAGCGGTTTCATGCCTCAAACTTGAAGTTCACTGTCAAACTAAACATCAAACAAAGAGCACGACAAACAGCGCATTTAAAACAACCAAATGTTACCCCAGGAACGGCCTCTGCCAGCTTAATACTGAAGGTTGCCATTGATAGTCTCAATATTCAAAGCAATGGAACACAAAAGGTGGCGCAACACAATATTACGAAAATTACAATATTGCAGCATGCATCCTACTGAGTCACTTACAGTAGGAGTAGAAAAAGAAGTGTATTCTTCTTCGTTTGTTTCTGCATTACTATTATACATTACTGTACACATGAAGGAGCAGCACACGGAATTGGATTGCAGCATTACATTACATCACGTTGCACAAACTGTTTAATTCTTTACTTTTTATTGATTTGATCACTCTATGCTTTTATAAAGTATATTGTAGAGTGCAAATTTTCCTTTTTAAAAAAACAAATATGATTGCGTTTTGGGTTGAGGCTGGAACAAATTTCCATTCATTTCAATGGGGAAAGATTATTTGAATCGTTAGGTGGTCAAGCAGCATATAAAACTCGTATCTTATTGTACCACTGTATTATTTATTATACAGGAACTGTACCGAAAGATGAGCATAAAACTCGGATGGGGGCAGACACGGTCAAGAAAAACCACATAAGGTCATTGACGCACATAAATAGGGTTGCGTTCCCTTGGCCAGCGCGTCGTTTGACGTGCTGTTGGGCCATAAACGGAGAACAGAGTCACATTCAATTGCTTGACAACTCAATTGTCATTGTATCGGCATTACCACATTACGGGCACCGTTTCATTGCTCAGTGACTCTCCGTTGTCCTACGTGCATATTTTGTCATAGCGGCTCTTTGTCGTCGCACTAGAGTGGCTCCAACGACCGGAGACGAATTCCTTGTGCGTTTTAAAACACTAGGCCAATAAAGATGATTTTGATTCTGAACACGGGAGGCCTGAGCTTTTACAAGAAATGCCGTCCAACCTGAGGAGTGGCACTGACGACTGAGCAAGAGGGGGGGGGGGGCCTACTTAAGAAACACTGAGTAAACAAGGGGGGGAAAATAGTTTTGAGCTCAACCCAAACACGTCTCCCTCCGCTTGTGCTCTGACTCAGCTGAGGCAGGTGAGTGTTGCTCCCTGAAGCTTTGACATGCTCAGGCAGCAATACCGGCTTTTATCTTCCTAAGCCAGTTCAGTTCTCCATACGACGCCATTGTTTTCATTGTCAACAGTTGTGAAGGGAATTAAGAATAACCGCTCGTACCAAACCGCTTTTGGTACCTGCGTGGTATGGGAAAGAGAGACTATCCTTGTAACTGTCCCTTGTTTACCATTTAAGATAAACACCTTCAATCCGATGCAATAGCACTCGGTATGAGAGACATGGCCCAGGAATTGATTCGGCATCTCAGAAACGGTGCTCCACAACCATCCCTACCAGAAGGGTGGAGCCCATTTTATATATATATATATATATATATATATATATATATATATATATGAAGAAGTACCATGGTGCAATGTCACCATTTTCTTTTTTTTTTTTTAATTCATTGATGGATTACTCTGCGTTATATCACACCGACAGTGATGCCTGCAGTATATGCAAGGGCAAATTAAGTTCTTTGCGGTCCAAAGCAAATACATTCATGAGTAAGCTTTACACGATCAGGATTTTTGAGGCCGATCACCGAGTTGAAAAAAAAACAATAACCGATCACAAGATGGAGCAATGTGTCTATTTAAATGACCTGTTCATTCACTGTCTATACTTGTATACTTAATTGCTCCAAAAATTCTATTTACAATAAATAATGTATCTTTGTTCCTCTATTTATGCCAGTGACAGACAGAACAAATGAATGGTCTTCTATTAGATGGCAGGAAGTAAACACAGTTAATGAATGTCTCCGCTTTTTGGTGACATTTTTGTTTGTTGGTGTGCCGTGAGATTTTTTTTAATTGTGAAATATGTTCCTTGGCTCCATAAAGGTCGGAAATCACTGCTCTCGTCAGATCGTCTATTCGAATCAGTCAGGTCAAAGCAACATTATAACATGACACAAATAATGGGGGCTAACTTACTGTAATTCCATTACTTTGTTGTAATTAAGTTACTTCACCCACACTGAAACTTTAGAGCGTGATTCGACAGATCAATGACGTCATTGATCGGATCGGCGAATTATGACATCAAAGCCGATCAGCATAAAATGCTAATTATCGGCCGATACCGATCAGGCCGATAAAATCTAAAGTCTAGTCATGGGGCCCTCCGCATCCATGGACTGGAAATATTGTCAATATTCATGTTGATCACCAACTACTGTCCAAAGTATGAATTTAAGACATTTCCTGAGCTAGATAATGTCTTTCAAATCTTTCTTATTATTCTCCAACAAATGAATGATTCCAAGCCTTTACTCTAATTGATATGAACACGAATCAACATATATTATAGTTTCCCATTTTGGCCAACTTTGTGATGAAACGCGGCACTCGTGTCACTCTCCGCTTCGTCTCTACTGCATCCTCCCCGTCTGACACTGACAGCAGTGCTATTGCAACTGCCAAGCGCTCTCTGGCTCTTGCTGTGGTCGGCGACGCGCATTCCGTGTTTTTGAATGTGTTTTTTCAAGTGTGTGAATTAAGACTAAACCAATAATAGTAGCTTTAAACATGCTGAAAACCTTATGAATTGGTTCCAATGAGACGTTTGGGGCGCCTGGAAATCTCAGGCCCGCGGGACCTGTGTTCGCCCGACGGTCGGTCCAACTCTGCTTGCAGGTTTAAGACATGCCGCCTAGACGCGCCATAAGCCAAATCGGTCTATCCCTGTCCCATACACTTCTGTGGCTGAAGTGATAAAACAATTTTAAAAAATGAAAATCCTCCACCGCATCGCTGTGTCCTACAAATGTACTAAAAGCAAGTCCCTCCTTCATACCTTTATCCCCACGAGAAGAAAAGGTGAAGAGAAGTCTTGAATGCAGAATGAACCTTGAAAAGCAGAACATGACAAAGCACACTGCAGACGCTTCTTGTCGATATTAAGACATGCCTTGCAAACATCTCGAAACCTTCATGTCCGTACTGTAAGCCGACAGGTGTTGCATGAAAAACACAGCACGCGCGTGATCTCGGGGAACTCCGGCCGCCCTGAAGCATTCGTTTTGTCTTGGGCTGTCTGCGACTTACTCACGCTTGTGACAAACGGCGTAGTCGGCCCGGTGTCTAATCGCTCCTTGTGTTCAAAAGGCTCAAAGCACAGCCCAGAACCCCCTCAGGCAAGATTCGTAAGTATACGGTCAGGATATTTGGCATGCGCGCGCTCGGGGTAGTCATTAGTGTGTTCATTTGTCTCCTACTGTACATGCGTCTTCGTCAGCGGAAGGCTTGGCTGCGCATGTACGCACAGGCACAGGCTCAGACTGGCAGACGCAACGCAGGGAAGGAAAAAAACAAGAGAAAGCAGCAATTATAGATTTGTCCAAGACTTCACGCTCACGTGAGCCAACGGCGCGTATCCGTGCGATGCTTTCAGTTTTTCAGGGATACGCAGAGACGAACGGGTTGAGGAGCAACGTTCCGTCTTCAGAACAAATTCGGTGTTTCAAAGGATACTGTATTTATTTCTCCAAAACTTTGACCTCGAGATCACATATCCTGAAATAACATCGGGCAAGCGTTCACATGAAACAGAGTTGTTCAATTTGAATCGGAGAGAGCGCTGCCAATTTGGATGTAGAAGAGGCCCGGAGCTCGCAATAATCATTTCTTTGTCTTTTCTGTAATCCTGCATCTTATTATTTGGATGCTATTTGAGATTTAAAGCAAGGATAGGAAGAAAGACAAAAACAAGTTCCACTTCAAATACTGCAAGTCTATTCTCTGAGGCCCGAGTCGCTTGACGTTTGGAAGCCGTACTTCTCGACGGAGTCCCATGTCAAGAATGAGCAAATTATCGAGTTACACGTTGAGACAAATTTGGATGATCAACCCTGCGAACCGCTCCTCGTCTGCCGTCAGTGCTCGGGCTCCCCTTGACCCACATTCGATTCTCTTGTCACGTAATACCTGTTGCCACGTCATTGCAAACTCACGGGCTGGCTTCCGTTCAGTTCTCTCCTTTAACCAGCTCAACGCTGCCGCTCGGACGTGGAAAGCCGGCCACATATACCTCTTTGCCGATAAATGAGAAAGAATGGTTTTGAGAACCAATGTCCCCCCATTTTGATATGTTTTGATGCTGTGACAGGCAGTGGGCACAATAACGAGGGACGGTGGGCTTCTCACTAAATTATCTTCACCTTGTTTTTGTTGTCATGTTCTGTTGTTTAGGGCGCAGTAGTTACCTAATACGGGTTGTTTGGTTACTATTTTAAAATACCAAGAAAACCATGTTTTCCCGCAACATCCATATCTTTACTTTAAGATAATCCTTTTGTGTTAACCACAGTTATTTGAACCCTTCAGCAATAAAAGCCTTGCAACGGCAGACGGATGCGCTGGAGGCCCAGCTCAAGCGCAGAACAGAGGATCTGTTTCCCTTTTATGCCGGAAGAGTTTTACCGTGTCACCGTGGAGTTTTTAAGCTGCCGCCGTGGTTTCTTGGTATTGTATTTATTGATATTTATTGAGGATCAGAGTCGATCAGTCGAAAAGAACAAAGTTTCTAGAGGGGAGTGACAGACGAAGACCAAAGACAAAGCACTAATTGTAAACAAATACAGAAAGTTGGTCAAGTAGCTGCAGTTTACTGGTTCTTGATGAGAAAGGATGCCCTATAAGAAATCATTCTATACATTTGAATGCTCTTCCATACAGGACTTATTGAATATCGAGCCAACGCTCACCCGATTTGTGGCCAAAAAAAAGAAGATAATATGAAGTGTTGTGCAGGAACCATATATTAGGCTCTACATCATTTGAATTCGATCCCTTTCTTTTTTTGGGGGGGGGCCAGGCTATAGCAAGGAACCAATTTTGCCGTTCCTCCATTTCAACAAAAATGCGTCATGTGATCCCTCGGACCAAATGTACAGAGTTGGGTTCAAGTTCAAGACCCTGTATCGGCCGTATGAAAAGATTTGTACTGATGACGTGGCGGGGGCGCCTCTCATTCGGGGCTTACCACCCACAGAAGCCTGTGAGGCACGGGATCAAATCCTACATTTTGTGGGATTCAAAAACAGGGTACTGCTTCAACGTGCAACCTCATCGTGGCGAATCGTGCACGCTGTCCAATACCGTATTAATGCTCCTCGAACGCCTCGCTGGACTTGGATACACATTATTCACAGACAATTTTTAGAACTCTGTTGACGTGCAAACGTCTGATTGACGCAAAGACCAACGTTTGCGGGACGCTTCGAAAGAACAGGGGGGAACCTGATCTTATCAAAAAAGCGACAAAGAGTAGCTTGGGGGGGGGGCAGAGGGAAAGGTTTCCTGCCTTAATGGAGACGCGCTGGTGGTTGCGTGGCCGGACAAGCGGATCGCGAGGATGGTGACAACCTGCCACCGAGATGCGATGAAAGAAGCGGAAGTGTGGAAGAAAGGACACAAAAGAAAAGGTGTGTGTGCTCAACCCGGAGTGTGTTGCGGTGTACAATGCTTACAAGAATGGGGTAGATGAACTGGACCACAACATTGGCGACTAACCCTTCATACGAAGGTCACTCAACTGGTCCAAAAGGTTTGTAGCATAACTTTTTCAAATCTGCACCTTCAACGCCTACGTCCTCTTCAAGGCACACACGAAAAAACCAGTGAAACGTAGCTCTCTCCTGGGTTTGATGATGACGGCAGCAGACTCGTGGACCGCTCATCATCAAGGCGGCAGAGGAGGAAGAGTCCGATGTGGAGGGCACTCTGGGTGTGGACAAACGCCCACGAATTCGGGCAACTTACAAAACTGACCCACCAAGTCGGCTTGATGGGGAAACTAAACAAACGCAAACTCAAACGCTTGAAACCCACCAAGAAAAACTCGAGGCCACCAAGAAAATGCCGGGTCTGCCTGCGCCAAGCGAGACCGCAACGTGGTGTAGCGCATGTTGTGTACCCTTGCGCAAGGGACCGCTTTCATTGCATACCACACGGGAAAAAAAGGATTCATTGTAGACAAACACGCACACGCTCACACTTCCAATTCATATAGTTCAGTTTCATAATGGGAAAATTGGAACTCGTTCATGGTGTTGTATTTGGAAATCTTTTTTGTGTTGTTTATGTAGTGATAGAATTGTTGACACATTTGAGCTGTCACAAAAACAACAAATATTCGTGTCAAAGTCAAAGTTATGCTTGAAATGCATCTTTTCACAAAAAGCTCATTTTCTCTCTTTTCTTGTCGCCAGAGAGGAATTTTGGCTTAACTTACCAATGTTCTCCCACTAATTAATAAAGAACGGAAAAAGGTCGTTTTTTGTTTGAATCTTTCTTTTGATGGGTGCCATGTTTATATCGCCACAGCACATAACACAATATTCGGTCGGTGTGCCTTGAAAGGTCGGTCAAAATAGTCTAAAATGGTTGGCTGGTACTGGGGGGGGGGGGGGGGGGGGTTGTCTTTTGAAAAATAACCAATTTACAATTTCTCATGGAAACACTACATTTCATCCATCAGTCCATCCATTTTTCCTCACGCGCGGGGTCACGGGCTGCTGGAGGCGATCCCAGCTAACTTCGGCCAGGAGACGGTACACCCTGAACTGGTCGCCAGCCAATCGAAGGGCACACATAGACAAACAACCATTCGCGCACACATTCACAACCTACGGGCAATTTAGAGTCTTCAATCAACCTAGCACGCATGTTTTTGAGATGTGGGAGGAAACCGGAGTGCCCGGAGAAAAGCCACGCAGGCACGGGGGGGAACATGCAAACCAGGATTTGAACCCCGGTCCTCAGAACTGTGAGGCAGATGAGGAACAGGAGTTTAAAAAAAATAAAATATATATATATATATAAACCTCATGTGTTACACTACTGGTGTTAATTTGCTGAATAATTGTGACAATGAATTGAAAATGTGTGGCTCACTTTAGCTTGACTGTTGACATGAAATTGTGCCGTGATTTTTTTTTTGTATTTGTTTTAACTGCTTCCTTGGGATTTTTCAAAGTCTTGTTTGTGTTGGAGCCTTGAAAGTTGTCTTGCTAAAGTCCCTTTTTTGTTTGTGTTCTTTGTACAAAAGAAGGCTCAATACACCTTTTCTGTTAACTTCATCCTTCATTGTTGTTTTTTTTGTTTTGTTTCTGCTGTGACTGAAAAAAGCTCATCAAATATATACTACTACTACTACTACTACTAAATATAAGCATGTCAACATGAACACATTCTCGAGACAGTCAGTCCAGCAAATCGTAAGCCTAGTAGCATAATTGCCGGTCATTTTTGAAGATCTTCCGAAAACAAGAAAAGATCAAATTCAACAAACTAGAAGAGTTTATTTGCTTTGTTTCAACCTTTGTGGATTACTGTCTACACAGATGCAAAGGGGGGAAAAAACATAAGTTGGTAAATATAAGAGAATAAGGAGTACAACTAGATACTTTTTTTTTTTAAGTGAATTAGTGAAATCATTTTGCCGTGTCCAAGATGGGATTAATGCAGCAATTCTAAACAACCGCTTACAACAAAACATTCAAACATTCTCAGCAATCATTTAATTTACCGCAATGTTATTGTGCACATCCCTGACAATAAGACTTTGGCAGTTCCTCTCTATTTAGAAACTATTGACGTATCTAGCAGAATTTCAAATTTCATAAAAGTTAGGGAGAGGACAAAGAGATATTAAAAGAGGAGAAGCGGTGGAGCAAAAAAAAACAAAAAAAAAAGGATAATTTCCAAGGGTAAGCCTCATTGGTGTGACTTATCACCTGCTGGTAGCTAAATGACCCGACTTATTCCACAATAGCAGCAGGATGGGGACAGGATTAACAGACACACACTCAAAAGTGTCTCTTCCAGATGCACACACACACACACACACACATATATATATAACGTACTTGATGGCCATAAGTGATTTGTCTCAGTCTGAGACAATTTATCCAATTTTATCACCTTACTAAACAAAGATAAGGGTGAAATGATACGTGAAGAAGTGATGGAGAGTGGGGATGAGGCATAAATGCGAAGTGCAAGGGAAGATTTCATTAATCTTGAGGAATTGGCAGAGAGGAGAGCCTCAGCGGGGGGAAACTTTATTTAACATGCAAGATAGCGCTTGTCTCTAGCCCCCAGGTAGGACGCAACCATAGAGCCGAGCCACTTCAGCAGGAAAATTGCAGAGAAACGGTCATCGTACACCCTCATACTTTGCTGAAATTATTCAAAGAAAATCCTTTAGAAGGAAATGAGAGAATCTTTCTCTATTCAGTCTTATGGGCAAACACCTCCAAGTGTGTATACTGATGCTATGCATGCAGGTCATAGGTCAAGTCCAACTGTGCTGTTTTGACTCTGAAACTCTTTGTGTACACTCTACTTCCTCTCTTCTAATCCCGACCAGCTGCGTGTGTGTGCGCGAGATGCACTAATGAGTGTAGCAGTTGTGTGACGTTGCTCAAACCAGAAGAAAACTATCAACCTGTGGGACACATTGGATGTGAAATCAATTCAATGACAGCTGGAGGACATACAGTAAATGTGTTGGAATATTCATTTGTGTAACAGCGGGGGGAGGGGGATCGCTCCGATTAAAAACACAGCTCTTAAGAGAGATCCATTAAATTAGCTCTCTCGGCTGAACACAAATGGCCACTTCAAAGCAGAGAGAGCATTGAGAGGCCACACTGTACAATTTCCACTGAATAAAGTCATGCTCCATTATCAGCCGGTCCCGACAACTGTTTTATTTATTTTTTGGGAACTATTATTATTTTTAAGATACCTGATACACTCACACACCCGCTTCCTCCATTTAGCTGGAGACACACTTGAAGAGCGGCATGCGTGGGAGGGGGCTAGTAAATGGAGGAGTATGTGAGGGGTTAGGCACGAGGATCGCACATCTGTCCCGCCACCACACAGCGCTGTCTCCAGTCTGGCGCTGTGGGTGCGCGTGCGCGTGCGCGTGTGTGGATACCAAGTCATTGATATACTGTATGTCTTATTCAGACAGAAAATCAATATTCCCCATTGAAATGAATTGAAATTCCATGAATCGATTCTAGACTTCCCCAAAAAAAAAAAAAAGCACCACCATTTTTGGTTATGTATTTTCAATAAAGAAAAATAGCACTGTTTTGTATAAAAACATAATAGAATAGAATATAAAGAAATCAACTGGTTTCTTAAAGCGTAATAAATTGGGACAATGCGAAAGACCCAACAACAACAACAACAACTGTGTGCCTCGCGAGTGACATCAGGTGGTGGGGTTGCCAGTTTACCACATCTGCTCCATGTGAGTATTTTCATTTTTTTATTATTTGTGTTCAATAAACAGCTGGAAGTGCATCACAACTGTTGCTCTCCGTTTTTTTAGGTTTTTTTTTTTTTTTTTTTTTACTTCACTCTTGCAATGGCATATCTAAGCACAAAATTGACCAAGCGACGATGGATTGCAAGTTGAAAAAAAATGGGGTAGTCATAAATCAAGGTACCAATAGCACATACTGTAAATAGCAAAACTATTCAACCACCAAAATATTCAACCACATAACTGTGAGATTGTTCATGTCCATGTTCACAGGTAAATTTTCCAAGGTTGGTGTCCTTTTCTGGGTTGCGGTCAGTCTAGTGTCTCTTCACAGGATCTGGTGATTACCACTTGACACAAAAGTCAAAATAGAAGAAAACCTCCATTCCTAAACTGCGCTGCATTTAATCTAATAATCCCATCTGCTGCTAATCTTTCCCCTAATTCTCTGAGAAGGTGTGACACCGAAGCGGGAGTATAAGCATGTTCGAGCCGATCAAAACGTTCATCTTCAAGTCTGGAAAGAATTAACCTTGCAACATCTGGCTGCAAAGCTAGGTGGGCACTGGGTGCGAGAGAGAGAGTTCCCTGTTGGCGCGCGCTAATTAGGACAGAGTAAGTAGGGCCTGCTAGAGCTTGTCTGACGGCCGACCTGGAGAGACGGGATTATCATCTCCAGCTGCTCTCCTCCGTGCTGCCTCTCCTGATGCAACCTTATTAACGGACAGGTGGCAATGGGCGGATCTCTCACTCACTGCTATTGGGACCTGTCATCATAACTGAACTGAACTGTTGAACTGTTCTACTCGCCGCATGAGTTTGCATCATTCATTCTCGCCGGTGTCTACATTCCGCCTCAAGCTAACACGAACGCCGCACTGCTAACGCTCGCCGAAAAAGTCAACGAAATTGGAAAAAAAACAGCCGGACTCACCCCTCATTATTCTCGTGGACTTTAACAAAGCTAAACTCAACCACCAACTCCTTAAATACAAGCAGCACATCGACTGTCCTTAACGTAACATTTTACACCACTGCTATATTACGCTAAATAACGCATACCGTGCTATACCTTGTGCGGCCCTGGGCTCGTCTGATCACTGCTTAATTCACTTAATACCGACGTACAGGCAAGAACTTAAATGTGTGAAGCCTACAGTGAAAACAGTGAAAAAGTGGACCAATGAAGCAACGATGGAACTTCAAAGCTGTTTAGACTGCACAGACTGGAGTGTCTTTGAAAATTCAGCTGGCAGCCTGGATGAATATACGGACACGGTAATATCCTATATCAGTTTCTGTGAAGATGTGTGTGTACCAACAAAGTCATTTCGCACATTCAATAACAACAAGCCGTGGTTCACTGCCAAACTTAAGAAGCTTCGCCAAGCTCAGGTGGACGCATATCAGAGCAGGAACAGGGCCCTGTATAATCGAGCTAGAAACCAGCTGACTAAAGAAATTAACATTGCAAAGAGGAACTATGCAGCAAAGTTGGAAAAACAGTTTAGCACTAACAACTGAATCAGTCTGGCATGCATTCCGATCGCTGACCAATTACAAGTGATGATCCCCCCAAGCTGAGAACAATAGCGCACTAGCTGACGACTTGAATACCTTCTACTGCAGATTTGAAAAGACACTTTCACACCCCACACCCACCCAACCGCACCACCGACCACATTCACACCTCTGACTTCTGCGTTTACCATCCGCGAACAGGATGTGAGAGGCATCTTCAAACAACAAAAGATTAACAAAGCGACAGGCCCATGTGTCCTCCTCCTGCCTCAAAGTCTGCGCGGACCAGCTCGCTCCAGTCTTCACACAGATCTTCAATAGATACCTGGAACTTCGCGAAGTACCATCCTGTTTCAAACGCTCCACCATCATTCCAGTCCCCAAGAAACCTGCAATCTCGGGTCTAAATGACTACAGGCCTGTTGCCCTGACATCTGTGGTCATGAACTCCTTTGAACATCTTGTGCTGGACCACCTCAAGAGCGTCACAGGTCCCCTGCTGGACCCCCTGCAGTTTGCCTACCGAGCGAAGAGGTCTGCAGACGATGCCGTCAACATGGGACTGCACTTCATCCTAGAAGACCTCAACAGTGCAGGGACCTACGCGAGGATCCTGTTCGTGGACTTCAGCTCAGCGTTCAACACCATCATCCCTGAACTCCTTTCCTCCAAGCTTCTCCAGCTCAGCGTCTCGCCTGCCATCTGCCAGTGGATTTACAGCTTCCTGACGGGCAGGACACAGCAGGTGAGGCTGGGGGAGACCACCTCATCCACACGCAGCATCAACAATGGGGCGCCCCAAGGTTGTGTCCTCTCTCCGCTCCTCTTCTCTCTCTAAACAAATGACTGCACCTCAACGCACCCGGCTGTCAAACTCCTGAAGTTTGCAGATGACACCACTGTCATCAGCCTCATCAAGGACGGTGACGAGTCTGCATATCGACAGCAAGCGGAGCGGCTGGAGCTGTGGTGTGCTCGACACACCCTGAAGCAGAACACTCTCAAGACTGTAGAGATGATCGTGGACTTCAGGAGGCATCCTTCGCCACAGCTGCCCCTCACGCTGTCCAGCTGCCTTGTGTCAACCATCGAGACCGTCAAGTTCCTGGGAATTACAGTCTCTCAGGACCTGAAGTGGGCGACCAACAACTCCATCCTCAAAAAGGCCCAGCAGAGGATGTACTTCCTGCGGGTTCTGAGGAAGCACGGCCCGCCACGGGAGCTGCTGAGGCAGTTCTACAAAGCGGTCATCGAATCAGTCCTGTCTTCTTCCATCAAAGTCAGGTTTGGTGCTGCTACAAAAAAGGACAAACTCCGACTGCAACGGACAATCAAAACTACTGAAAGGATTGTCGGTACCCCCCTACCCACTCTTGAGGACTTGCACGCTGCCAGAACTAAGACAAGAGCGTGCAAAATCCTCTCGGACCCTCCACATCCCGGTCACCGGCTCTACCGGCTCCTTCCCTCAGGTAGGCGCTACCGATCAATGCAAACTAGAACTAGCAGACATTCCAACAGCTTCTTCCCTCTTGCAATCAACTTCTTAAACAGCTAACCTACAATTCCATTGCAACATGCTGCCAATTTCTTTTGTCTGAGTTTGTCGTCACATTTCTGTCGGGCCAATTAAACATTACTCGTGCACTCAGTGTAGTAGTCTCGCCATGCTGCACTATTTCCATATGTGTTGTTGACCAATACTGGCCACTCATGCCAGAGTAGCATCTGCTCCATTTGCACACCGACTGAGGAGTATCTGCAACATTTGCACAATCAACATTGTCCCAGATTATCGTACTGCCCGCTTGAAGTCTCAGCGCCCTTTGCACAATGGTCCAAAAAAAATTATTAATTTGTACCGGCATTACCAGACAACTAGCAACCCTTTATTGCTCAGTGACTGTTTTTTGTCAATGTCTTTCTGTCTCCAAAGTGTCCTCTGTCAATTGACTGTCTGTTGTCGTACTAGAGCGGCTCCAACTACCGGAGACAAATTCCTTGTGTGTTTTTTAGACATACTTGGCAAATAAAGATGATTCTGATTCTGATCATAACCGTGTTTCACAACCAGCTGGACAAAGAACAAAAGTCACAAAAATCCAGCACTGGAAGGCAAACTGAACATATTACATTCCGGTATGCTGTCTCCAGCCACAACATTACATTCACAGGCACTCGCCAATGAGATCCAATAGAAGAGTTCCAGTTAACGCAAGTTCATTATAGTAGTTTTTTGGGGGGCTGACTATATTTAAGTGCAGTTCTAAAAAGTTTTAAAAGTTGCAATGTTGCATAATGTGACAGTGGCTTCCAGTAATATTAAATATACTTTTTAGGAATAAAACCTTTGCGGCATTTTTGAGACAGAGTATTTATATATGTGGTATTCCTGCAAAACGTTTGAGAAACAATCCATTAAAGAATTAATAATGCCTTTGCATACATCCGTCACTTTAAACCGCATCCACTCCTTGAAGTCTCGGCGCCCTTTGCACAATGGTCATTGCACCGGACTATTGCAATATTAGTCATTCGAACTGCTCTAAGTGCTAGAGGACTCTGCATCTTTTTGCACAATTGTTTTTTGTCAATGTCTTTATGTCTCCAAAGTGTTCTGTAAATTGACTGTCTGTTGTACTAGAGCGGCTCCAACTACCGGAGACAAAGTCCTTGTGTGTTTGACATACTTGGCAAATAAAGATGATTCTGATTCTGATTCTGATCCACACACGTAGAACTCTTCAACATAAAAATGTAGGCAAAAATCAGCGATGGAATAAAATTCACTAACACAAACAAAAAAGAAACGGGTGTTCACACATTTGTGGCCTTTGTTCCGCAAATGTTTGTTGGCCACCCCTCTGGAGCAGAAAAGATGCCATTTGTAGCATTTAATGTGTTTTGCTGACATGAGACATTTGCTGGCCCCAGCTTGTTCAGGAGTCTCTGGATAAAGGGCTTTTCCCTTAAATCCCAGATTGCCTCCCAACTCCAAGGAAGAATTAACTGGCGACTGGCAGCCTGCATGGGAGGTGGGACATTTTTTTTTTTTTTTTTTTAATGCCTGAGCTTTTGGACTGGAGCTTGGGGTTGGCGAAAGGGGTAGGTAAATATTTGGGTCAGCATTTGAGGTAAGTGCGCTCCCCTTGGCAGGCTCCGAGCCCATTTGGAGTCAGCACGAGGGCCGAGCAGTAACAAATTCCCTCGGATTTGGAATGAGCTGCGCTGGCCGGGCTTGCTGTAAAGATTAAATATCATGGAGGAGACGGTACATTTTCAGCACGTGTGTGCAGTTGCCTGTTGAGGAGGGTTTTGGGGAGGGGGCTAAAATGGCACCGCGCAGCTGCCCTCAGACTTTTGGATTTGTGTGTGCGTCAAATGCTGCGTGCATCCGTTGGTAAGGTCAGGGAATGCAAGAGCCGCCACCCTGTGCAACAAGCTCCTACCCGCACAGCTGCTCACCATACTGTCACCAGCACACACCGCACCTGTTTGCATGTGTTTTTGTGTCTACGCATGCCATGTGTGTGCCAGCGCCGCCATACACCGGAATAGACCAAACGTGAGAGCATGTGAACCCAGCAACCTTTGTGCCGCTTCCTTTCCTGCTAGCACTTTAACCCCCTGCATATCCTTCTCCACCCTCCACCAAGTCATATCCTTCCTTCCTGAAAATGTCGACGAGTCTGTCAGTTCATTAGCTTCGTCTCTGGCAGTGTGATGTGTATAATCTGCTCCACTCTTAAGCGCTCATTAATGGAGCTACACTGATGGCTTAAGCAGATGTATTATGGGATTGATGCTTTAAGGAAAGGCACAGTAAACAGGGGAACATATTTAATACCATTAGAAGGCATGTGGAGAACAAGCCCATGCAAAGTGAGTTCAGGGATTTGTTTCTAAATAGATTATACATGTTTAAGGATAATTGCTTAAAACATGCAGACTGTGAACTATGTCCTCCTAAATTGTGGCGTCGAGTTATTTTTCGCCATTTCATCTTTTCTGATTTATGGTGCGTGGCCCTTTCCCACTATTCAGAACTTGAGCACATTTGTTCGTAGCAAAAAAAGGTCTGAAGTGGACCGGACTTTCCCGCTGGTGTGTATGGTTTAGAGCGCCTCCTTGTCACGCCACGAAAAAGCACCGCGATTACCCAGTGGGATATATTCCAGCCACTGCAGGCTTGGAGCAGATATATTTTCACAACTCAAACATACGGGGATGAGTAGGCATAAGAAACATGTTAGACAAGGGAGCGTTTTGGCAGCGTTGTTAACAACACTACTCTATGGTGTGTCAAGTTCAGGAGAAATATTTATTTTCACTTTGCAGCGACTTTGCAGGTGAATATCAGTTTTCAACCAAGGCCAGAAGTGGTGTTCTTAATTGGTGGAAATATTGGTATAATGGGGTCAAGGTGGCACTGCATTACGAGCACATCGTTATCCATTTCATAAGAGCAAGGGCAACTGTATCACATGCATGAGCATTTCTCTTGCTTTCTTCCATGTGCATACGCCGATGGCTAGGCAGATTAAAACATTTAGACGGGAGACGAAATGGGATCAATAAATAATGAGTTGCAAATGTCACGTGTGTCACTCAATCATCAGCAGTTCATGTTGATGTGGTCGCTTATCGCCGGCCGCAAATTACTCACAGCACTCGCTATGAATAAGATTAGCTTTCTCATTTTCCCTGCGAAAACCCCAAGAAATAAAATTACATTTCAGCACAATTTATTTCGTCCATTTTCATGCGTTGCCTTGAGTAAATGTGACAGTCAGCAGGATTGCATCAAAGTAATGTAGATTTTGTCATTTCCTTAAATTCAAAGCAGAAAACATGTTATGACTGAGTAGATTGTCCTCTCCTCTCCCCTTATCAGCAAAATGCTCTCATAAGAAAAAGGAGGCGGGAACAGCAATGTGAGTAGGCCTCTCGAGCGCAGGTCATATCACCACTAAATATGGCTCTTTTTCAGCACTAGGACCTGTGTGTTTATTACGTTGTTGGTTATGAAACGTGTCACCTATCTATGACCCCTGCTGATGAATATATTTTCAGAAATTAGATACACAGTCAAATGACAACATGACAATTCTTCTATAGAGGTGTTGCAACTGTTTACAATGCGTTTTTTTTACTGTGACGCTCACAAGAAGTAAGTCAAGTAGAAACTCGTCTTTGCTCCATTTGACGTGACGACAAGCGCCGCTCTGCCATGTCTCGGCCAGGCAATGCACAGTGGTCCAGCGCTGGGGAAAAAGAAAAAAAAAAGGTCATTCATTTTCAGTTGCATCAATGTGCATAAAATGTGGTAACTGACGTAAGCATCCCCTCTTTCCCTTTAAAACTATTAAATAATAATTGGCAGTTTAACACGTTTTATGAGCAACTGATGTACATGTTCAAATTAAGTCCCCATTAATTATCATAATCATTACAGGTCAGCCTTATTAGCCTGTACTGCCTATCGTTATTATTCAAATATTATATTTCATTACAATTGTGCTTGAGCAACATTATCTTGATTCATTGATTGACTTGAAGTAATCAAAGTTGAGAAAGCGTTTGATGGTGTAGGATTAAATGTTGTTTAAACATAGTGTTTGGGGTTTGCAATAATCCAGAAGGCTGAGTTCTAGAGTGAGCGACCAGATTTTTGACATGGGTGGCCCCTGCAGATCTGACAGAGTTGGGGGATTTAGAGGAAAGGTCTGCATGTAGACGACAAGACGAGGAGCCTCTCAACAGGACAGCGCAGTCAGGTGACAAATGGGGCCTGAGGCCAGCCAAGTGCCAGAAATGGCCTCTTAATCAATCAGAGGTCACTCCAGAGGCTCAGTCCAGACTGCTCCCACCCTGGGGGTCAGCCATCTGATGGAACACTCAATGCCAAAGCATGGTGCACAATCTTCTCTTCTAGTTGGTGTACCAGTGCTCCCGCAGCTGTCATCATCCACAATTCCACAGATCGAACTGCACGGTGGAAACATGGTTGTTTGAGCAAAATTGGCCAGTTACACAACACTTTCAAAATGATTGTCATTTCAATGGGGAATACTCCCAAAGCAGTTCATTAAAATTGAGAGTAACCCTAACCTGCCATGCCCTCTGATGATCTGTTGGGAAACATTTGCAATAAAACATCTCCCCCTGAGGTGCGCTGGCCTCAAGCTTGTAACCCCCATCCTTGACACATGGCCATCTGCACTGGCATTTCAGCCAGTAAATAAGGGAGTGTTCCACAGGGCAGCCCAACCTAAGGCCAAGCCCTTCGCATTCTCCTCTACAACCAGAGGCCCACCCTTGTTCGCCCCCTGGGGTTCACAGACACACTGCGGGGTCCCGAGGGAAACATGAGGCTGGGGCGCTAGCAATGCCCTTCTGTTCTTTATCTCCGGCCCCCTCACTTCCCCACGCACATCGCTTTATTCTCCCACCGCCGCCGAGCCATCAAACTTCCCACCACGTCTAACATGAATAAATTCATCTGTCCAGCCCAACCGGTGTCAAACAATTCCACCTATCTGTTTTATATGAACTGCTACGATTCAATCAAAACATGACTTTGTATTTAACAAGAAAAGATGATGAAAAAAGCACCCCCACGACACATTCAAATCCACTGACGTCGTGTCACGTTGCCATTACCCCCCAGTAAAACTGCCAAATCACTGGAAAAAGGGCCAATCAATACAGCCATCAATCACCGGACACCCATCAATCCATACATCTAGTCCCCCATCCTGACTCTCAGGACCTGTGTCCGAGCAAACATTGGACACGTTGATTGATCAACCGCCACCGTCCTATCCCACTCATGTAGCATTCGTGCTGATGCAGTAGTCGACAAGGGGAGTGGGACAGCACAGAAATAACCCAGGACTGAGAGGCAAACAAGGGATTAAAAGTCACAGAAATGCAACACACAGCTACAATAGTCATATGATTCAGGAAAAGTGGGAGAAAGAATTGAGAATTCTACACTGTTATAAAAAAAAAAAAAAAAAAATATTTAAAAAAAGAGGGCGGAGTGGGGGACAAAGACATGCAAGAAGTGTTGAACAAGGATCAGGGGGGGATCAGCAGCGCAAACTAGTGTTTCCTCTGCAAGCATTCAGATGCAGATGCAACTTTCACAGTCACAATGGAGGCTGCACAGCGTGTGGGAGTGGGTGAGGATGGTCGCGTCCGCAAAAGCCATTCTCACACATCTGCTAACCTGCATCTGGGACGAGGTGCAAATGGGTCTCCATTGTGCCACCGCGCAGGCCTGGCTGGAAAGACCTGACACCTCCAATGAGAACCCCACGCACACAGGAGCCCCCTCCTCTCTGTTGTTTACATGCGCGATGCTAGACGACTATGTAAATGTGGCAAATGAGAATATTCAACATTGCGATGCACACAGTATAACAATGTGCTTATTTTCATGCTCTGCGGTGCTGTTGATGGGGTTCATGTACCTTCACCAAGGACAAAGTCAAACACTTTCAACGTCAATGTTCTAGTGTTTACTGTGCATGTGGTAAAATTCCTTTTTGACATGATTGTACACAGGTTGGCTATTGAATGGCCGAAACTTTTGACCCGTACTGTACATACTTAGCAAATAGCTTTACTTTTAACTCATTCAAATTATGCTAAAGAAATGAGAAAACACATTTTACGTGTGTTCCTAGAAGTAGAAGGAGTTACCATGTCAAGCACTTTTGGAACCTTCCAAAGTGTTGACTGAGTTCAATTTTGAAGAATTGTAAAGTGTAGCACTGTCTGGACTTTCCGGGGAGGAATGAAAGGGCTTCAAACGTTCGAAACACCGCACACTGATGCGTTGATACAACCGCAATTGTAAACAAAAGTGTTCAACTAACAGCTCTCTGACAATTGGAAATGATCAGTATTGAGGTAAGTAAATTAGTTGGTAGCTAGCTAGATAAGTAGCTAGCTTGCGTGATAAAGTAGCTAGCTATATAGCGCACGTGTCCAACTCATCAAAGTAGGCGTTGGTTAAAAAGTGGTAGGCTACTGATTCAACTCCGGGATTTAAGTCAATTTAAAAGAATGCAGACTATGAAATGTAATTTAGTGCAAAAGTAAAAGTAAATGTTTACTATCATTTATAAACAATAGCCTACTTGTTTTGACAACAATAAAAGTAAAAAATAAACTTCTCTGCACACAACATAGTTTCCCTTCTTTTACTTGTACTTTTGCTTCTACTGACGAGAAAAATGAACATTACAGTACGTCTCAAGTCTTTTGTTGTTGTTGGCTTGTTTTTTATGCAATTCGAAACAAAGCGTTCGCAATAGCTTTGCTAACGTGAATTGACTCACAAAAAAAAACAACGTTAACTTAGCTAATGATAACAACTGAAAAAATACACATTACCCGTATGTGTTTTTTTTTTGTTTTGTTTTTTCAGATTAGATGAAGAATGGAAAAACGGGTGGCTTTTAAGATGGCGACTCGAATGATTCTTTTCGCTGGCAACATAAAAGAAATGATCTTATAAGGTCACGGACGGGGAATATCTTGTTTCTACGAGCTTCCTTCTGTTGCTGTCGCTAATATTCGTCGGTTTGCTGCTGTCCCTGTTTTTTGTTCATTATTATTATTATTATTTTTGTGGCACACATCATAAGACGCCAAGGTCTCAATCAAGCAAAAGCTTAACTGGAGTCTTTTTACATTGTGTCATCGCAAGCGGCGGTTAAAACACAGGACAGTTAGCGTGACAAAATTGGGCGTCGAAAGTGCAGATATGTCTTCAAAGTAAAACGCGTGTGAGAAAAATCAATTTAAGAAAAGTCAAGTATTTGTACTGAGCACTAGATAGCTAGTAAACTTTACTGTAACGGCTGTCAAAGGTTTCAAAATACACTTAGGGCCACTTTCGGGGCGCTCCACTAAATACAGTAAGAGCTTACTCCTATCTCTCCAAATCCAAACATTGCAAGAAGATGTTTTAAGTAAGCAGCAGCAGCTCGCTTGAGCCTCAAATAGGCTGCAATGAGTATTAACTAGGAGCAGTTGCTGACTTGAAATTTGGGTGGGTGGTGGGGGGGGGGCTTTTACACAGTGGGGTGCAATATGGGGTCACACGAGAGGGAGGAGGGGTGTTGTTGTTTTTTCCTCTCTGCCTCTGTGGCTCTTGGAAAAAGAGGAAGGACGCCAGGCGCGAGAGCTGGCTGCGATGCAAGGGGGAGGGACCGAAGCAGGAGCAGGAGCAGGAGCGCCCCTTATTGGATCCCCCCCCTCCCTCGGCTCCAATGACACCATTTGCCGTGTCTCCTTCTTAGTTTGCTTTTCCTCTCAGCCGGGAGAAGTTGGAGCGACGCGCGATATATTCGCCTCGTTTATTCGGGGAGGAGGATTAGCGCCAATGGATGCACAATCGTAAAGGCGTTCAGATGAGGTGAGCTGTTTTCGGTGTCGCTGCACAAACGCATGCGCGTATTTGACCACTTTATGGCTGAGTGAAAGTGGAATTAGTGTAAGTGGGCAAACTCGCGAGCAGAAGCAATAGCTCTCTATTTGACTGTGCAGGAGAAACATTGCGCTGCGTTGTTGTTGTCGTTGTTGTTGTTGTTGTTGTTGTTGAACGGCAGGCTTCGTACTGTAAGCGCTCGGTTCCGTTTTGGCCGCGCTTCCTTCGTGACGAATACGAACTTATTTGACTCTTTGTTCTTTTTTATACGTCACTGATTTCGTCTTTTATGTTGGAAGGCCTGAGGCAATTGCGAGCGTTTATGAGACTAAATCCCTCCCGAGTTGTGAAGTGGCTCGTCGCTTTCATTTTATTATTATTATTTTTTTTGCTCTTATGACTTATTATGACTTTTGTTTGGATGTTATTATCGTGTTGTGAGCAAAGTTAGCGGGGGGGCGGGGACGCGGACGACGGTCCGGTTTGTGGCACACAAGCGTGCGGTGGTCGCGGATCCGTTCTGAGCATCGGTCGTCACCACCCAACCGAGACCAAAAGTCGTCGAAATAAAGGTTTAGATGACGCGAACGCAGTCGGGAAACTGGATTTAAAGCGAGAAAGTGTGTCACAATGGATGTTAAGATGAGAGGAATCAAACACGCTGGCTCTTTCTTCTTCTTCTTCTTCTTCTTCTTCTTTTCATAAATGGATTACCAGAGGAATATTCGGACATTTGGGCGGATTGCTCCGTTCATGAGCTCAAGGTAGGTTACACTGTGATTTTAAAAACAAATAAATAAAATAACTTCAACGAAATCTGTTCTCCTCCGTTTTAGTTTTTCCTTGCGATTGGAATTGTTATAGTTGAAGCTCAATCTGGCAATGGGCTTCTTCCTTCCTTTGAAGCAAAGACGTACACATACGTCATCATGTCGTTAAAGAGGGTTTTGTCCTAAATGTCACAGTATCTTATTCACTCGTTTGTCCTTGTTTATCACTTGAATATGAAATAATGGCGGTAACCCGACTGAACCCTCATTGCACCCTCTTTACTTTGGCCCATTGCTTTCGCTTTATGGCGCCTTGATTTCATTGAACGTTATTGCACTTCTCTCTCGCTGCCACACCATAGAAAAGCTCCATGGCTGTTGTCTTCTCCTCTTTGTTGTCTTTTGTGCTGGTCCCTCACGTGGACACTAAAGGCTTGTGAAAAGATTTACCACGGATGGAACTTTGAATGACACCCCAGTTCGGACAATGCAAGCGCTTGCGGCTGCACCGATGCGTGGATCGTGTGCGTCAAAGTAGTACGAAAAATAATCCCTCCCCCAAGATAGGAATATTAGCACGCAATGCATCAAATGAAATCATGTAGAGAATAAATACATACAGTAGTTTTGGTCATGGTTGGTTAAGAGGCATTTGGAGCGGATTAAGGGATTGGTGTAGAGTGCGAAATGATCTGGCAAAATCTGCCATTTGAAGGAATTAAGGCAAGGATATGAGCCAGCCAAAGGAGTGATCGAACTGCTCGTTCTAAATTGATGTAAGCACCCAAAATGTTGAAAATATCAACGATCATAAGTCGTCATTTTTTTCCCTCTATAGTTTGGACAAGTACGAACTTGATGTTGGTTGAACATCCCAAGCAGCTGCGCTGACAGCTCAGCTTGTTGCCGTGCCTCGCCTCACCTCGCCGGCCGCCGGGTCAGAATTCAGCGACCAGAACGACCGCAGTTAACCTCTACTACAGTCCGCTGGAACCTGCGCCAGCCACCATTAAACCCCAAGGTTCTGCGTTAACAACCTCACCGGCTGCCTGAAATCACAATCAGTGTTCACGGGGACTGACTGATAAAAGTTCTACCAATCGACACGTTTATATGGTTTGCGCTGTTGCTTCAAAACCCCCCCAATGTGCTCTCTCCTGCGCATAGATAAGGCCAGTGACCGGGGGTGGGGCACCATTGTGTTGTGTGGCCAAAGCCCCCCTTTGTTTCCTGCTCACACCTGCAGCCTGGCCTCTTTGTGCACAACCACTGCTGTGTGCAACCTTCCTGCCAAGGTGCACAAGAAAGAGGGGGTTAGCGCTAGTTTGTGGGGGCACAGGCCATTCGAACCTGCCTATCAAAAGTGATTCCAGGTTATTATGTTAACTGGAGTGAATAGAGCCTGCACCCCCCCCCCCCCCAAATAAATCCAACTAGGTGCACTCTCTCAGCCAAAGATGTCAGTTGTTGATGTGTGAAGTAGACAATAAACCTCAGCAAAATGATGCATTCTTTCGCAGCCGCAAGTAAAGACTGTTTGGGATTTAACTGCTTGTGGCAAAGCACTCGGCCAGTGGGAAACCACCTTCGGACGCAGCTACAGATGTACAGCGCTACGTGCAATTGACTGATTTATATTTCCGTTGCGAGCTTGAACACGGCCACCGCTTCACGTGGGGAACTGCGATTTATTGTGCAACGTTTCGGAAATGGTTTTGGAAGTACAGGGTGAGTTTGTTGCAAAGCTTGGCATAGCGCTTGGCAGAGCTCAGCCAGAACCCAGGCGTGGCCTGTTTGTACTTGTTTTTTGCATCACTGTCTGTATTTTGAAGACCTGGGATGAGGTTTGAATTTTTTCGCCTTTCTAGCGCGAGGGTGTAAATGGCTCAAATTGGACCCGTAAGCGTAATATTACCCACTGGTGGCCGATGTCTTTTACACCCACCCATCACATTCAGATTTGAGGCAGGAAACGTCACACACCGCTGACGTTTGCCATCTTTTTTTATGAGCAGCAAATCAGACTTCCCTGCAGAACGGAATCCAACTGCGCGGTCGGGGAGAGGTGGCGGCTGACATATGCCGGCGAAAGTGGAGAGAATGTGTGTTAATCTGTCATTTTAGGATCGTAAAGCTAAATCCTCAGCTTTTAACTACCAGAATTGGGCCGGAGACCCCTATGCCAAATCCACCAGACCGCCCCCCCCCACACCCTCCCCTTCTCTCCCATCCCCGATTTTAAACGCCACGAGTTTGAGCCAACAATATCAGCGGGGAAGTGTGTGGTTGTGGGACATTTGAAAAGCCTGTAATAACAGAGGTAGAGCGAGGCAAGGCTGAATGGCAATGAGTTGCGTGACAAGCCCAGCGTCTCTGGGCTTGTTTGAGGCCTATATGTGCAGCCCTTGCACACACCACACACATACTAACTAGAGGGCAGGAACCAGAGAGCGCAAAGGAATCGTCAATAGAAAACGTTCTGGGCTCGCTGGAGAGTAAGAAGTAATTTTAGATCGCTGACCTCTGGGTGTCTTCTGTTTCTGCTTTACATTAAGGGAAAGTCTTTGCCTCCACAGTATGGCTATAACGGTCTGGAGCTATAGTTATTTTCCGACTGAATTGTATTTGGAGTTTTTCGTGTTATTGAGAGAAGGGATCTGAATTCTGTCACCTGTGATCACACCCGAGCTCGGCTCCGGTGCGAAGCCCGCAGCCTGTGTAATCGCACCGTAGAATTGAGAGAATTCAGTAGCCTATCTCGTACAGCAACTCCACTTCCTCCTGTTGTTGGGCATTTGGTCTTGGATTTTAGCGTGAGCGCATTTGTTGATGAGCACATCTGCGTGGTAGTCAAAGTACGCTGGATGCTTTGAAGGAACACAAATGGCTCTCGTTCAAGATCATCCCTTCTCATTTAGATTAAGTTGCTTAGTCTCTATAAATCTGGCAGCCAGCGTGCTTGGAGGCTTGATGGTGTCCGCAGTTCAAGGAAATGCCCCAGCATCATGTGTTAGTTTTACATACGTTGGCTCATTTGACCCGAGACAATCTCAAGTTGGTCAAAAACATCAAAGTCCCCATTCAACTGTTAAGTGGGCTAATGGAGATGAGGCGCAGGCAGCCATTTTCAGGTCTAGCATTACTCATAATGACATTGCTGTTTGGAAGGCCACAGCGTCCCACTGAGCACTGAATTGCCACCATTACGCACCGCGAATGACTGTAACACACTTTTAGAGCGGTCCATTGCAGCCTCACTTCAATCTCTCCCAGGTGACACGCAATAAGTTACCAAACTGAAATTGGCTTATCAGTGCTTGGAAAAATGCGGTCGCTTATATTTACACTTGAGTGTTCGAGGCAGTTGGGTGCGTTGAGATGACTCAAACACTGGGCGTACAAAGGAAAAAAAGATGGCATGCAGATGTTTTGTAGGACTTGGTCTACTTTTGCAGTAATTTGCTACTTGGGCACAGAATGTAAGTAAGTATAACTAAAGCGAGCGGATTTAGAGCGGTTTCCACATGACTGTTGTGAAAGGGTGATATGGTCTGCCCTGCTTCCTGTGTGGATCAATCAAAGGCACTAATGGCCTGGCTCTGACACACTGGAGCAGGTGTGCTTTGGGGCTAATTGAAAAATGAATCATTACTGTTTGCGTGTGTGCACATGTGTCGGCCTTTGAGATACATTATGTGAAAACATGATGACGTATGTGCTCCCAATGTGCGGATCCCAGCGTGCTCCCAGCTAATCCGTGCCTTAGCCTGTGTGACGTCTCGCAGTAAATTGTTTATATCCGTTCAGGCTTTGCCCACATGAATAATTTGTTTGCCTTATGAATATTTGAAATGTACACCAATCATTTAGAGGCACAGCCTGCCTCTAAAGCCCTCCTCCAAACATTTCGTACACATGCATATTACCTACAATACATTATAGGCCTATCCTGGTGTATTATATCTATATTATGATGAAGTATAAAAAAAAAAAGGGGGGGGGGGGGAAAGTTCACTCATCATAATTACTCCCAATGTCAAAACAACTGAGAGTGGATTTGTCCTCATAACACAAAGATAGAGTGAATCACTGCAGTGCAATAAAGCGCTTTGGCCCCAAGGAAAGACTCAGCTAACAGAGCGCTAATAGAAGTCAGCTAAGGTCGCATGAGATGGCACACCGGCGATGGTGATGAAATTGCGATGAGCTGATCAGCGTTGAGCTTGGCCCCGCGCAAACCAATCAAGAGCACAGATGTACGGCGGCAGCAGGGCCCGCCGTGCTCCTGACGGAGTGGACTTCCGTTTCACCGAACACCCACTGAGACACCACGTCGGACTTTTGGCTGACCTTCTGTTAGCTAGCAGATGCGGGGGGGAGGTAGAAGGGACATTTCCTGCTCTGCCAGCCACCACTGCTTTGCACAGGGTCGTGTGTGTGTATTGTGCTTGTACACTCGCCGGCCATAACATCCACAACATACAAGTGCTTCATCAAATATAATCAATCAGCTTTATAGACAGGCCCGAGCTCCAGGGACAGACAAACGAGGAAATAAAGTAACACAATAATAATATGCAGCGTTAGGGACTGGGCCCTGCCGTGAATACCGAAAATCTGAAAGTAATTGCCCACTCGAAAAGGTTTATTTCCCAAAGATGCCACAAGATGGCGACAAAGCAGGTTTCTATGTTAGACTAAAACTAAAGAAGTAAAAACTAAAAGAAGCGGATCCCCTTACTTCAATATAATTTCTTGGATTGAGGTGCCAAAGCGATGTTTTTGTTAGACATGGCTGTGGCCTGATACCACAAGATAGTGAATAGGTGTGTTTTGCAGATCAAAATGTTTGTCTGTAGTGAGCTGCACTGCATCAGACTGTTTCCAATATTTTGGGGAGAGTGAAGCGTATTCTACCAAAAGATCATGCCGTTCTGTATTTGTATTTATTTTACCTATGGTAGATGGTGTACATGCTGTACGTCTCCAAGTTTGAGTAAGAGAGGAATGTTGTTTTTTTTTGTACCCCGTCTCCAGGTAACATCTCCACTAGTGTGCAACAGGAAGTGTATGTGAGCAGCGATGGGCCAGAGAGCCGCACTTCTGCTCAGTGAGCTGCTGCTGCTGCTAACAGCCTCACGCACTCTCCTCGCAGTCAGCTTCCCCGAGGACATTACACCCCTGGATGTCGTCGACGCTCACTGTGAGTTCACACGCGCGCACGCGGCGGAGATGGGTCGCCGTTTAATGGCTGCAGTGTCACTAAAAACGCCAACGGCTGATATAGCACCCCTCATTGTTGTACCTGCAAATGCTGCATGGTGTTTGTTTTTATTCATGAACCAATATACATTGCACAGAGCTGTAGCATTAAGTCTTTTTGTTTTCATCGAACAAGAAAAATTAAGAGATTTCTGCTTTAATATCGAGCGGCATACTGCTCAAACACGACTAATGACTAAACATTCTAGCACTCTGAATAATAACCTTCCTCAAATTGAATTTAATTCACAGTAAATGCAATGTATAAGTAGAGTGGCACTCAGTGGCGTGCGTGGCTCCATCACGGTTGAGAAATCCAATTGTCATTAAGGTTCATGCATTCAAGCACTTCGAAATTAGGAAAAAAAAAAAGATCCAAAATGCGATCTCCGTTTAACAAAAAAAAAACTACATGTGTACCTTTATCCAGTTAAAAAACACTTTCAAGAATTTACAAATTCAGTATTTTTCCTTGGCCTATGACCCACCGTGCCACACATCTTTAAGCAAATCAGTGATATTTCTTTGAAAACATGACAACACTGGCATAGTTCATAATATTTTTCTCTGTCGCTTTATAGTATAATACAATCCTTTTTCCACACCGGCTCTGCAATCAATTTGGTCTCCACTAAGACACATAACTGGTAAAAATATAGTATCAGTGTACGCCAGCACATCCTCCGAATCAATGAGTCAAATTGGATTAGATTTGTGCACGCACAACGTATTCATGCCAAATCAGCAGTCGCATTTAATATAACAAGAAAACCGTGTGCATGTGCAGTTTCACGGAGGTACCCCGTGTTCAGAGGCAGGCCCTCTGGTAACGAGTCGCAGCATCGCCTCGACTTTCAGCTGATGACCAAGATACAAGACACGCTCTTCATCGCTGGCAGGTATACTGAATATGCACAGATTCTCCTTCACACACACACACACACTAACACAGCAATTCACTAACTCGCATCTTGGCAGGTAAACAGTGGTACTAGGGGGTTGGCGGGGGGGGAAAGCTCTTAGTGTTATTGGATCCGTGGCTTCTAGGCCGCCATCTGATGTATATGGTCGATATTGATCCAGCAAAAGCGTCTTATCGCCCGAGCCTGATGCCCTGTCAGATTTCTTGGCATCTCTACGTCGATTTTGTATTCATGAGCATTGGGTTCATCTTAACTACCGGCCACTAGTATTATAGCAAGAAATCACCTTGACATCTACAGTATAACTGCCCCCCCCCCCCCCCCCCCCCCAACTACTGTAATCACAACCATATGTATTGCTGGTGTCAGGTAAATCACACTGCCAGTTTTGGGTGTTCACATTATGTTGCCTGAAAGTAAAAGCAATTAATTCTTCCCAGTTGGGTGTTCTGCATTTGTCATAACTGGCACATCATCAAACCAAGAAGTGATGTCATGCAAAGTACAGACAAAATTCCGGTTTTAAAGCCAGTTGATCAAAAAAAAAAAAAAAAAAACAGGATTCAATGAGGATGAATTCTTAGTTGACGTTTTGTTGTTTACATGAAAGACAAGCCGCTACATTATTTTGCTCATGATTGCCAACTGAGAAACTGAAGATCTCATGTTACCACAAAACCAAAAGTTGTGTTTTGGGAGGAGAGTTATATCCGAATCAACAACAGATGTGATTTTCCAAGGGTGAGCTCAGCTGTAAACAAAAAGCAATCAGGAAAACGATGCAGATAAACTGGTTTACGATGCATCAGTAAAACAAGGTTAAATTGTGACCCTGCTAATATTCAAATTGTATTTGAGTCTTTAATATACACACTGGTTAACTAATCTTCTAAATATATCCTTTGTTCTGTCGCATCACTGAGATTGTGTGCGTTATGTTGCTGTCAACAGAGATCAGGTGTACCTTGTAAGTTTGAGAGAATCCTACAGGAATGAGATCATCCCTTACCGGGTAAGATTCTTGCCACAAGCTACTCTTTTGAGCCACAAATAAACACACACACACACAGCCATTCATCACAAACTAGGCTGGTTGTAAAATGAGAGCGTTGAAAGGAGAGACGTGTGTGTGTGTGTGTGTGTGTATGCATTCCTGTTAGTGCACATGCATTTAGCATGCAGGGTTATGTGTGTTAATGCTTCACAATTTGGTTCCATAGAAGCTGACATGGCGATCAGGCCAGGCTGACAGAGAGATGTGTGCTGTCAAGGGAAAACACAGAGTAAGTATAACTATAATTCAAATGGCAACTGTTCCTCTAGTGCTACTTAATTACTCCTGCTAAAAAAAAATACAAAAATACCTCAACACACTCATTGTCCGTTTCTAGGATGAGTGCCATAACTTCATCAAAGTGCTGGTTCCCAGAAATGACGACCTGGTCTTCATCTGTGGCACCAATGGCTTTAACCCCATGTGCAGATACTACAGGGTCAGTATGCATGTTCATAGATACAGCGGTGCCTTGAGGTACAAGCGACTCGACTTACTAGTTTTTCGAGATATGAGCAGAGATATGGCAGTGAACTCGCGTCACTTCACATCCAGCAGCAGTTTGGTAGATTTTGCAGATTTATCGCCACGCTCAGCTGAAGGTTACTGTCAAACTAAACATAAAACCGAGAGAATTACTCATTGTGTATTTAACTCAAGCACAGAGCTGAGCCTTTAAGTACACTATCTTAATGCTGATGCTAACACACGGGAACTATGGGGCAGTGTTGTAAACCTTTAACGAACAGATATTTGAACACAAACAGTGGGGCAACGCATTTAGACAGATATGATACAATACTGACAGGCATCTATCCTTAATCCTCAGCGAAGAACGACTAATAGTACTGCTGAGGAGTTGTGACGTCTCCTGTGTATACATTGTGCATTATACTGCTTCTAGGTCGCCGAGGCACACACCAGGAGAAGCATAATGTTCATTGAATTGAAGCAAAAAGTGTGACACAAAAATTAATTCTTTACATTCTATATAATTATGTCATTACTGTGTGTTTTTATGAAGTACGATATTATACAGTGGAATTTTTTTCCCCATTAAAATACACATTACAAAAAGATTTTTTGGGGAGGGGGGGCTAGAATGGATCAATGGGATTTCCATCCAAAAGACGCCTCGTGCCTCAAAAACGTTAAAAGTTTTCAACATGGGTTCTTACAGCACATTTGACTGCACCGTTTGGATACATTCTGGTACATATTTGCTCTGCCCGTCTTTGTTAAATGTGTGCGCTTGTTCCTTCTTTCAGCTGGATAACCTCGAGTTGGATGGTGAGGAGATCAATGGGCTGGCACGGTGCCCATTTGACTCCAAGCAAACCAACGTTGCCCTTTTTGCAGGTGAGGGTCAAACGCAGCCGCCTACACACAGAAAAACGAGTCTTTCTGCAAAAGAACTAAGATGTTCCTACTTATGCTCTCATTATCACCTCTGTGTTTTTGCTGCAGTACAAATGTGCCTGCAGCTAAAGCGAGTCAGGCCAATTAAGGCTTGCAAATGAGGAGGGGGCGGGGGGGGGGGGGGGGGGGGGGGTTAACAAAAGAAGAGCGTCGTAGTCCAGCTTTTGTTGACTGTGTTTCGTTTGTTTTGTAGAGGGGAAACTGTATTCCGCCACAGTGGCTGACTTTCAGGCCAGCGATTCTGTCATTTATCGCAGTATGGGTGATGGTTCCGCCTTGAGGACCATCAAATACGACTCCAAGTGGCTTAAAGGTAAGCGAGTGCCCCCTCGCTACATCTTTCGTTGCGTCCATTTTGGCGACACTACGGCCCGGCATGTTGTGTGACGGAGCCGTTAAGAGTTTGTGATAGAGAGCTCTCCTTGTCTTGCCAAACTCCTCGGGGGGATATGGCCTGCTCCCTCTCAGGCAATCTAGGTCGCTCCCAGTCATATACAGCCTTGTACAAATCCCTGAAATATTCAACATGCGCACTGGTGGTGACGATGCAAAAATACTCTCAACTCTCTGCCTGTTTCTCCCTCAGAACCTCATTTCCTGCACGCAGCCGAGTATGGGAATTATGTGTACTTTTTCTACCGAGAGATTGCAGTGGAGCACAGCAATCTGGGAAAGGTAAGAATAGTCCAAAGGCGCCGATTTAATGCACTACATTTTCTGAACAGATGCTGTATCCAAAAAAGGCTGAAAGTTCCTCAATTGCATTCATTTCTGACACAAATGGCCCGAGTGGCAGTGCCCATTCATGCGATTACGGTGCACCGCATTAGAATACAGCTGAAGTTTCAACAGTCTGGGTTTTCTGGGAATATTTGCCGGATGCAAAAGCATTATCACAGTGAGGGGATTTGTCTCCCAGAGATTCCACAGTCAGTATCTGCCTCCAAGCTAATGCTAGGGCATTACAATATTCTGTGTTCGATGCCAGCGTCAGATTTGACCAAGGCCCACCCTGAGCTGGCCTGGAGGCCACCTGTCCCCCATCGGTCTCCGCTTGATGAAAAAATGTCAGCCCTATTCGTAAGCGGGTGACACTTGAACTTCGATGGGGGTTATCTAATCAGCAATCCCCAGATAATTTGCTAATATGGTGTCACTCCCCTTTGCATGGAAGATGGCGAGGAGGTGAGAGGGAAGGAGCTATTTTCGGGCTTTGTTACAAGATCTTGAATTCTATCATGTTTCTCACCTTCTTTATCACTTGGCTGGCACTCGTATTGTGAAAAAAGGGTTTAACAGACGGCAAGGCATACAGTACTCCACGGCGCAAGCTTTTATCAACTCGAGGCAATAACAACACTCCCGGTCTGCTTGGCAACACTCAGGCAAGTTAGGGCAACATTGGCGTGTCACATCCTGTAAAAACGTCAGGCCTTTAAAATAAGAGCACATCAGTAGAATACGTTTCAGCACACTTTCTTTGGCCCTGTGGTGCTTTATTTAGCAGTCGCACTCTTTGTGCTTGTTTATTGAGTGGTTTGAGTCGAGTTGTTTATAATGTGCCCAAAGAAAGTGTGGTGAAACTGTTATTATACTGCATGCTTTTATTTTGAAGGTCTGACTTTTGACAGGATGTGTTACGACACCGACGTTGCCAGAGTATTACGAGCAGTTAATAAAAGCTTGCATTTTGGAATTCGCCTTGCCGACTACGTTTTACACAACTTAGGAAATGCTGGCTGAGTCACAGGTTTTTCGTTGGGACAAAATTTAGATGAAAACATAATCGTACTAAAAGTAGGGCACATGAAGTACCAAGGTTCCGCTGTACAGGGGACGAGATCAATACAACATGTGCTTTGAGGTGATGATTGACATAGTTGCTTCTATTTTTGTTTTCATGAGCTCAATTGTGTTTAATATTAAAAACGTATGTATCAAAAAAAAATTGGCACAGCAATTTAGCTTGACGGAAACAAGAGCAGGAATGCTAACTTTTGACACACGTTATCTTTGCGCAGTTGCACAATCGAACACACATCGCTTGGTTCCATTAGGCCAGCCATTTGATGTGCTTTTTAATGCGTGGCCTCGGTCAGGGTGAGCAGTTTCCACACAAAAAAGTCATGAGGCCTAAATAAAAGTGTTTTTTCTCGCTGTCCGCGTTGAGCTGCAACAGAATGGAGAGATGCATTATTTAGTGCACTGAAAGTGTTTTTAGCGACATTCACTCAGCTTACTCCCACTTCCTCCCGGCTCTACCCTCGCTTAAACACTGGCTCCTTTTAGGTGGTCTACTCTCGCGTCGCCCGGATCTGCAAAAACGACATTGGCGGGTCACAGCGTGTTCTAGAGAAACATTGGACATCTTTTGTGAAGGCGAGGCTGAACTGCTCTGTGCCGGGGGACTCCTTTTTCTACTTTGACGTGCTTCAGTCCATCACTGACATCATCAACATCAACGGGGTCCCGTCCGTCGTGGGTGTGTTCACCACTCAGATGAACAGGTGGGCTGTGGCTGTTCATGGCTGATGGATGGACTAATTTCAAAGATGGCAGAAGGCTGTACAGAGTTGAAGTATGGCCATTTAATGACTGTGCTTCTCCGCAGTATTCCAGGGTCAGCAGTGTGTGCTTTCTCCATGGCCGACATCGAGAAAGTCTTCCGTGGTCGATTTAAAGAGCAGAAGACTGCTGACTCCATATGGACGCCATTTTCAGAGGAGAAGCTACCCAAACCTCGGTAAGGATCTTTCAAAACCTCTGAAAGGAGCAAATCAACATTCAAAATGAAATACAATAAACACGCAAATATATTAAACATGACCATTCTGTGGCACTTGACTCAGCAGCTGCTTACCAGTCGTTCTTTTTCTGAACCCTTTCTTCGGTTGGTCCGGTGAAATCAAATATGTGACCAGGTTATTAGCTGTGACCCAGCACACGCATTCACCATCTGCTGACGATTAAATAATTAATGTGGCATAATTATACGAGGATGCATTTTGAACCTGTTAAGCACACGTCCAGTATTTCCAGGCATACCCTGTGTCTAAAACAAACATAAATACATAAATAAATACATCTACAAAGCACCTCATTTCCCTGGTGAATCATTGATGGAGGATAACCATGCATATTATGCATATCTAATGTTTCCGGCTGAGGCCTTTTTTGTGAGCTAATAAGCACCTGCTCCCCAACCCTTTCATTTCACTTTGCATCCACTTCACTGCACATGATGATCATCCCCCCTGCTGTGCGATGATCTCATCAGCTGCTTTTTGACCTTTTGCCCTCTGTGCATGCGAACTCTCCATTTTAGACCCGGGTGCTGTGCAGGTTACGGTCCAGCTGCACCCTTTAAGAGTTCCATCGAGTTCCCGGATGAAACGCTGCAGTTCATCAAGTCCCACCCTCTCATGGACACAGCTGTGCCTTCCACTGGGGATGAGCCCTGGTACACAAAGACACGTGTCAGGTAAATATCCCAAATATCAAAATTAAATACATTGGTCTTATTAGGGTCTTACTTGTAACAGTAACTAAGAACTCCACAAGGGCTAAGTACGGTATGTTTTAATTCAACTTTAAAAAATGTATATTTATTATCACCATATTAGTTTCCAAACATGTTTTTTTTCGCTTAACCAAATGACAATCAGAATCAGAATCATCTTTATGTCCAAAAAAACACACAAGGAATTTGCCTCCGGCAGTTGGAGCCGCTCTAGTACGACAACAGACAGTCAATTGACAGAGAACACTTTGAGACATAAAAAAAAAAAAACAACAACCGTGCATCCAATCATAAAGAAACTCTATGTTACAAACTACAGTACTGCAGTGCCTGCAGGTCAGTACTGAAAAAGTACTGAAAGCAACCACTACATGAAACAGAGTAAATACATTAGGGATGCTCCGATAGCACATTTTTCGGACCGAGTATCAGTACAAGTACTTAAATTTGAGTACTCACTAACACCGTGTCCAGATACTTGATAATGGCATTTCTGGAACACGCCATGTTTAACTCAAATACAAGACATTTTACTTGTCATTTCAACATGACAACATTAATACAATAAGTGTTTTTTACGAGTGCTGGTAGCGATATTGGTACTTATCTGTGCATCACTAAACTACATGGCCGCATGTGGTCTTCTAGGTACCGACTGACTGGGCTGGCTGTGGACAATGAAGCAGGCCCGCACAAGAACTACACTGTGGTTTTCCTTGGTTCTGAGTCAGGGGTTGTCCTCAAAGTTTTGGCAAAGACCTTGTCCATGTCCCTGAATGACAGTCTGCTTCTGGAGGAGATAGATGTCTTCAACAAGGCCAAGTAAGGCATCATGCACTTTTCACCCCCTCTGTCTGCTTTTGGTTTGTTCTCTTTTTCTCTACTCCGTCCGCCTCATGGCTGAAGAGTCGGCAACTATTATTAACTGGAGCTTCCCCGTGTCTGTCAGATTTCTGCGCATTCAATGTTTGTTTGTTGGCAATCGTTTATTTTTAGATCTATGCATCATTTGCAAATGCGTTAAAGTGTTAAAGCCCTGTTAAGATGTGAGAGAAAGCTTATCCACCTAGCTGGTGATTAAATCCTTATTGAAAGAGTAGACACTAATCTGATGCACCTTTGATTTCCCTTTCCCAGGTGCTTGTCTAACCACGACGACGATAAGCGTGTCCTGTCGCTGCACGTGGATAAAGACGCACATAGCCTGTATGTTGCCTTTTCAAGCTGCGTCATTCGAATTCCCCTGAGTCGCTGTGAAAGGCATTCTTCTTGCCACAAGTAAGTGAAGTGACGCTCTGATACACACTTACATTTGCTTTTTGCAGCTATACATTCTACAGGTTTGTGCCTTCACTGTTTTGTTTTGTCCAGTTAATGTTATAAATGGAGGAAGGATAAAAACTTTGCCCTCTATACTGGGGTTAATGTTCAGCAACTAACTCACAAATGATTTGATTACGGCGCTCTTCCCGGAATGATTAAATGGTCACGTGATTTGTGTGCGTGTGTTTTTCTACCAGGTCCTGCATCGCATTACGTGATCCCTATTGTGGATGGAGGCCTCAAGGAGCCTGCGAGAGGATACAGCCTGGTCTTTTGTGAGTTCAAGCTCCAGATTGAACACAAGGTATCTTATTAAAAAACGAGATGATAAAAAAAACTTCACATTTGTCTCGTTTTCAGGACGGGCTATGAGCAGGATATTGAATTAGGGAACACTGGCCATTTGGGAGACTGTCAGGGTAAGACTCATCTTCATACCACTTCATCTATCCTCTGACACATATCTACACTGACAGACACACACACACAATACACACTCACACAAGTATTCACGCCAGTAACTTGCCCCTACATACTTGTAAGTCTATGTTGGGTATTAACATCTACATACAGCGAGTACATGGCCACTTGTAAACTAATGCCGCAAACATGGACATGTACCTTCAAGGCTCATGCTCAGCTGGTGCAAATGGTAGAGGTCTTAGTTGTAACAATAATAAGTGATGGCCCAAAATGTAACCATTACTGATTTTATGTTGAAATACCTACCTTGTCAAATGTACCAACTGACCATGACCCAAGCTGAACCTCAGTATTGATCAGAACCAGAGGACATTCTTTAGTAAAACACTGTTAGTGAGTGCTTCATATCTTTTATTCAATCGCACTCATACGTTTTTTATTAAAGGGACTTTTTTTTTTTTTTTTTAACTTCTGAATTCCCTAATAATGTACTGTGCTTTTTAATTCTTTTAGCATTTTTGGGTACTACATCAGCGCCAGATTACAAATCATTTGGCGACCCTACCTCTGGTTAGTTTGATCTTTTACTCAAATGGTTTATTTTCCCTTGAGTTCAGCATCTCTAGCCCTGTCTCATTCATTGTCATGTTTTAGCAACAACAAAACCCCCGTGAATGCAAGTCATCTGCTTCATTTTAACCGTCACAAACAAAACCCATTTGCCAGGTCACATGACTGCCTGACTTTTCTCTCATCACTTCCTGTTCTGATCACTTCTCCTGGCATGCTCACCCACCAAAACATCTACAGTGTTGTGTACCAACTCCTCTTTGAAACTCTGTATGCTCTCCTTTGTCCTTACTAAATTTTTGGAACAAAAATGTCAAAGGTTTAACCGTGATTTATTCAAACACTAACTTTTCAAATTCACATTGCCCATGCCTACTAAACTGGGATGATGACAGTGTGCTTTATCAACGTCTTCACCATTTGTTAACAATTTGTTTGTCACCACAGACATGGAGTTTTCATCAGCACCAGTCACTGTCCTGCCCAGTGGGCCCATACCTCCCCCAGTACTCATTCCCACTCAGAGCCCCAGCTCTGGGCCCGCTCCAGAGCTCTACGGCTCAGGCTTTGTGCTGCAGGATGACCCAGCCACCTCTCATTCTTTAGACTCTCTCCCAGGGGGGCAAGAGGGTAAGGCCCGCAGGGAGCCAGCCAGCATGCTGCATTGATCTGATAGCTGCCGACCACTGACGATGCACGCTGACGCTCGAAAATATGCAAATACACACATCCACACTATGGCAGCTATCTAGAATAGATTAAAAGTACCACATTTATGTTTCATTGTCTTTTACTCTATATTTCACTATTTTCCAAGCTTTTCTTCCTCTTTGAAATACTTTTTTCAATCGTTCATTGATTTGATCTGCAGAATAGACTCTAGCTAACACTAGCTCTAGTAATAGTTTACCCTGGCTGGTATATCATTGGCTGGCCCTGCACTGCCACAAGCCAATGGTGGACACACAGTGGATGAACTAACTCTTTCAATGTCTGTGGTTACTAACAAACTTCCCGTACAGCATCGACAACTTCAGCCTGTGGAATACAAACATGACTCCGTTTGCTCCGCTTGACCAACGTCCTGCTGGTTGATTTCTTGGTTGAAAAGATTGATTCAGCTTTCAGATGATAGAAACCTTTGTTGCGCATGGATCAAGCAAATCCAATCCTCCTTTCCTGAATTAACAAATCTCCAATGCAATCTCCAATACAGATGGTTGCATGTGTATGGAAGCCTAAATACCTCTACCAATAACCACATCTTCCTCATCTGATCTATTTGCAAACGACTGCGTACATTGTTTAAGAGGAGATCCAAGAGATGAAACTCATGCACGGTTGTGTTCAAGCACAAACATTCACATTTCTGCTGGTTAAACAAAAAAACAACGCTTCACTGACCACTTGACTTATCTCAGCATGAGGTTAACCCTCCCTTATTGTTTGTCTGTAGGTGTGTGGGATATCCAAGCAAGTGAAACCAGCCAGATGGTCCACATGAACATCCTGATCACCTGCGTGTTTGGTGCGTTCCTCATGGGTGCCCTGCTAGCTGGTCTGATTGTCTTCTGCAATCGGGAATCATTCATGCGAAAGCAACGGCGTGTCCACAAGGATGCAGAATCCGCTCCATCCTGCTCGGACTCTGCTGGAAGCTTCGTCAAGCTCAACGGCCTCTTCGACAGCCCTGTAAAGGTAACAACCCTTTAGATGCAACAGTGCCTGCAGATGACGAGTGACTCGACTTACGTTTTTCAGGATACAAGCTGTCGCTGCGACAATTTTTGGCTTTGACTTGTAAGCGCAGACTTGAGATAGGAACGCCGTAGGATAGCAGTGAACTCAACTCACTTCACAATATGCACCACTTTGACAAATAGTCAACAGTTCTTTTAAAAAACGAGGCTTCAACTTGTTTATTGCCACTCTCAGTTGGGTTACTGTCAAACTAAACACAAACAAAGAGAATTACACCTTTTGTATTTATAATCACCACATAGCTTAGCTTTTCAGTCCGCTAGGTTAATGCCGACACTAAATCGCATCTTTGTTGCGCTACGACAACCCTTTAAGCAATGGATTGAACACAAATGGTGTTGCAACACATGTAGATAGACAATATAACAATCATCCTTCACGAAGAGCAACTAATATTAGTAGACTTTACACCGATTTTATCGGCCTGATCAGTATCGGCATTTTTGGATGATTGGCTTTAATGTCATAATTCGCCGGTCCGATCAATGACCGCAAAAGACATTTGCTCCGCGTCGCCATCGTGCACAGTATATTTGAATCCAAAAGCTAAAGTTTATTTTTGGCCTTATCGTGTGTCTTTTGACATAGTCTTGTAAATATCTGACGGCTAATAAAGTTATAAAAAACAAAAATGTCGAAGGTGTGGAACAGACAACACGTCTGAGACAGACAACATGTAATGTCCTGATCAGACTACAAGACACATTTGCTCTTTCATAATTGCACTATGTCAGACTACTACAATAAAATCTTGTATTCCGATACCACCGCATCCCGTCTTTTACGATCATTGGACTTTATCTTGTCAACTCAAATGCGACCGGATACACTTGTTACCATGGCGACGACAACAAGAGTGGATTGCGCCGACTGTATTATAAGGACAAAAAGGGGAAAACATGCATTGGTTGTGTTGGTGCTCAGGAGAGGAGAGGACGTTCATGTAAGGCTTGCTTGAGGTATGTTCACGTACTTTGAATACGATACGGCTCGCAAGCAGGCAACAAAACGTTATGTAGCCTAGCAAGCCAGTGGTAGCACGAACGGTTGTACGTAAACATGCCGCCGTTCTGTCGAATCATGCTCTAAAGTTTCGGTGTGGGTGAAGTCATTTAAAGTAATTTAATTACAGTAAGTTAGCACCCATGATTTCTGTCAGGTTGTAATGTTGGTTTGACCTGACTGATTCGAATACACGATCTGACTAGAGCAATGATTTTCCGACCTTTATGGAGCCAAGGAACATATTTTAACAATTGAAAAATCTCACGGCACACCAACAAATGAAAACGTTACAAAAAGTGGAGACATGAATTACTGTATTTACTTCCTGCCATCTAATAGAAGACCATTCATTTGTTCTGTCTGTCACTGTGCCTCGCTGGCATAAATAGAGGAACAAAGATACATTATTTATTGTAAATATAATTTTTGGAGCAATTAAGTAGATACAGTAAATAAACAGGTCATTTAAATAGACACATTCCTCCATCTTGTGATCGGATCGGTGATCGGCTTTTTAAACTCGCTGACGGGCGATCGGCCCAAAAAATCATGATCGCGTAAAGCCTAAATATTAGTGCCGTACTGATGAGCTGACGAGATACCTGAATGAATAGAATATCCGTCTGTCTTATACTGCCCCAGGTGGCCAAAGCTGGCACACCAGAAAGAGCAGCACAATTGCATTCAATTGTTGCAGTGTCACAAAAACTGTATAACTATTCTTTTTAATTCTATCATTACTGTATGTTTTTATGAAGTACAATATTATAGAGTGCTATTTTGTCTCATAAAAATAGACCTTAGCAATTTGTGTTGCTTTTTGGGGGAATGCTGGAACAGATTAACGGCATTTGCAGTCCTTTCAATGGGAAAAGATGATTTAAATGTTATGTTCTGAGTTATGAATGTGGTCATGGAGCGAATTAAACTTGTATCTCATGGCACTACTTTGTAAAAGGATTTAAAACACCTCAAAGTCTTAGTAAATCATCCTTCCTGTTTTTTCATGTTCATGTACACAGGAATACCAGACGAGTGTTGATTCTCCTAAGCTGTACACCAACCTGCTGAGTAAAGACCTGAAAACGCCCAACGGTGACACCAAGACCATGATCCTACGGGATGGCTGTGCGCCCCCCGAGTTGGCCGCTTTGCCGACACCCGAGTCCACTCCTGTTCTTCAGCAGAAAGGCTTGCAGCCCATCAAAAACCAGTGGGAGAGGGACCACAGGAAGGTCAGCGGTCCCCGCAAAGAATCCAACTCGACAGCCAAGAGTTCTCAGCTTCTTCTGTCTTCACCTGGTCCACCCAAATCCAACTCCAACCAGCCTCACCTGGCCCTGGGACATTCTCACATTCCCAGTGCTGTTGTCCTGCCCAATGCCACACATGACCACCCATATTTTGACAGCGGAGATGATACTTTACCACATCCTTCTGAAAAGAAGCTCAAGAACCCAGACACGAAAGGAAGTAGGAAAGACCAGAAGCGGTCGGTGGATGCGAGGAATACACTAAATGACCTTTTAAAACATCTCAATGACTCTGTGGCCAACCCTAAGGCCATTCTTCATGAGGGATCGGGGCCTCGCCCTCGGCACCTCATGCTGGAACCCATGGAGGAACTGACAGAACTACCTCCCAGGGTGCCAAGCCGTGAGGCCTCCTTGTACTCTCCTTCCTCCTCCCTGCCGAGGCACAGTCCCACCAAGAGGGTGGATGTCCCTTTGTCCACCACTCCCACCACGCCAACGGGCAGCCTAAGCATGGGGGGAACCTTGGAGAGGCCGAGAGGGGGCTATCAGCTCCAACGGAGTGCCTCTCACAGGCACTCCTTGTCCACCTCAACAAATGGGGTGACTATGGGGGTATCTGTGTCTCGCCAGCACAGTATGAACAGAGGGGGTTACATGCTCCCAACACCCCCCTCCAGACTTGATTCCCATGTCGGAATGATGGGGGCAGGAATGCACTCGCCCAACCCTCCCTCTTTATCGCGACAAAGCAGCTACAGTGGGCACGGCTCGCTCCCTCGCACAGGACTTAAAAGGACCCCATCGCTAAAGCCAGATGTGCCCCCTAAACCTAATGGCTTTTCACCACAGACTCCACAGATGCGAGTGGTCAATAAGTACAGCTATTAAAAGAGCACCAACACTTTGGCGTGAGCTCTTTGCCTTGACAATATAGCTTTGAGCCTGGATGGCTTGGCTATGGATTGGGTTGACCCCAGTGTATGTGTGTGTGTGTGTATACCAACCTGAGGTCTGTTCCCCTTTAAGAGATATGCACACTGACTCACACTTCAGTTAAAAGGAAGAAGGAGGAGGAGGAAAGAAAAAAAAAACGTGTGGCCAAAGAAACTCCTCTGATGTTTTTCATTCTCTTGATTTCCATCCTGCTCGTCATGTTGGACATTTGGGCTTTGGTGTCACCCGTTTTCACATTGATGTACACGGATTAGGACACCACAGCAGCAGCCGCCACAGAGTCCGTCTGTGTGTGAGGTACCAGGTTGGAAACAGTGGAATACTTGAAGAATGGGTCTCATTTTTCACTGCCTTTGAGCACTGTCTTCCCATTAATGTGAACTGAACAGAGAGGTAGGCCATGCTTTTGTTAGAGAGCTGGTGCAGGGCAACGGAGAGTAAACCTAATGCGGTAATTATTAGGTTCAAATAGAACAAAGACAAAGGCAGCAAGCATACAGAAGAGTAAATGATGACGTGTCTTTTCATTGAGCGTGTTTGCATCTGTGTAGGCTGATGTGAAAGAAGGATCGTGTACTGGCAGAACAAAGTTAACCCTTGGCACTTCAAGAGCGGTGCCATGCAGACGATGCACCTTAAAGTCACTGTCTTGCTGAAAAGTGTATGGGCTGGTTTTAAACTAAGGTGAAACGGTTTTTGTGTCATTTTTAAAGTATTTAAAGGTGATTAGGTTGGGCTACTTTTAAGATGGTCACATTGGGTTATATACTGGTACAGGGACACTTCACTCACTGGGATATCCTCAATACATTTTGCTGCTATTGGTTTGAGACATAGCTGTTTGTGTTTGCTGCATTTAGTAGTGCACCAGATTGGGATGACCCTAATATGGGTATGCACATTTTATTTTAATTTTTTTTTTTTTTTCCAAATACAAAGAGTAGCCCTTAGGTACCATTTCAACAACCAAACACAATGTTAAGACTGATGAATTACCTGATCGAACAGCTACGGAATCCTACTGCAGAGACGCTTTCTTGTAATGTAGCAGGAATGCATTTCTCTCCTTCAATGAAATTAACACCAATGAGCCCTGTGTATGCATTTGGCAATACTAAAACTAAACATTTCTTCCTCCCACAACCATTATATTGGTCACATTACTAGACAGACATCGGAATAATAGGACTTTTAAGAGCTCATTCTACTTTCTGTGTTGGTTCCATTGCCCGCGTTATCATTACAGCTTCCCTGTGATTGGCCAATGTACAATCAACACAACATTTACCAATGTGTCCGGATAAGTCATGCTGGGAATGACAAGTTTGTGTATATACTTAAATACTATAAATAAGGAGTAAGCATATTTTTAGGCAAGTGAACATAAAACCTGTGCATTGTGTGCCTTATTCTCAAAATGACCTACCACATACAGTATAATATCGGCAATGTCAACAGTTCTCAGTTTGTTATTGCCATTTATGATATAAATCATTTCATTGGCCAAAAGTGTTGAAAATTAACTACCTAATTGTAATGGAACATTCCACTTGTGAGTGGGTCATACACAAAAAAAGGTTTTAAAAGAATGGGCATTGCTGGTGTTGACTATGTATTAATCCGCCACATTGAGGTGCCATGCAGCGAATGTATTTTTTTGACAGCGGGACGTAGGTTGTTCAGACCTTGCACTGTGGTCCAGTCAGCTCAATTCAGCACATCCTGCCTGCAGCCACCGCATTAACACGCGAAGAGCTGTTACCGTTGGAATTGGTTGTGGTTACGCAGAATCTCAAATTCAATTGAGTTTTTATTGGCCAGTTGGGATGAGTTACGGAACGATTGAACTGCATACTCCATATGGGTGACATCTATCCGAGTGTCAGGCGCCTGTTTAGCCCAAAGCCACATTTTGTTTTCAAGTAATGATTGTATGTAAAGACTTCCTTCCAGCCGGTATTGGGGCTCTTTTTTTTGTGTGCGACACCTGCAAACTGACACACACGAAGATCCTTACAACATACACTGCTTAACTGCCTTGTACATTGCAATATGAACTCTTTTTTTCAGTTGCAATCTAAATTGAAGCCTTTAAAATTCAGTCGAAGCTCTTCATGTGCAGAAAAAATACATGTTTTGGTCATGTCATTTAGATTTCAATGCTGTGCAAGATGGCGATACAAGGCCAGGTGTATATATAGGATCGCCAGTGTATTTGAGCGTGTAGATAATGTTTTAAAGATGTACTGTGAAAGTGTAAATAGTAATGGTCTTTGTTTCATATTTTTTGTTGATTTTTTTTTAACACGGCATGTATAGTTGAAATAAATCATTACTGCACCGAAATAACATGTAAGGAGTGGTTTTTTACTTTTTGATTTGATTGGATTAGCTGTGTCGCCATGGTGAAATAGTGGTTAGCACATCCGCCTCGCAGTTCTAAGGTATGGAGGTTCGAAACCAGGCTACGGCCTTCATCTGTGGGAGTTAGCAAGTTCTCCCCGTGCTTGCATGGGTTTTTGTCAGGTACTCCGGCTTCCACGTTCAGGAAAGATGCTTGTTAGCTACATTGAAGACACTTGTAAATTTGACACACCACAGAGAAGTGTTGTAAACAACCCTGCCACTGATGAACTGATGAAAAAAATTGCCTAGTATATAAAATAAAGCTTCAAAATTGTGAAAAATCAAGCCATTGTCTCAGCTTTCAAAACCTTTGGGTGTGTTCGCTGCACGTGTGGAACCACGCCCCACTTCGCCGAGCATCTTTTTTATGCCTACAAACAACTACGCTTGAGCAGTGAAAAAATATATTTGCTTAAATACTCCAGTGGCTGGAATATATCCCACTGGTAGTATAGATGGAAGAATGGTTGGTTGACTGATACGGTTTTATCATGTGATTCTGGTTCAACAGTATGAACAATCTTGCTTGAATGCACATTGCCCCACCCGAGCCATCAAGTGTCTTTCGAAGGATTCCGAACTTCAGACTATATTTCTAGAGCAGGGTTGTTTTGAAGTTTGGGACAAGCACCGGCTCAACCACACCAGAAAGCGTGTGGGAAAGTTTCCAAAATAGAATGTTCCTACAGACACTAAACATCTGGACTAACTACTGCTCAGAGCAAAAGATCTAAGACACTAATGAGCTGTGGAGGATTGGATACACACCAGCACATGCATACATTTAAATGTGTGCAGCATAAACATCAAGAAAACGATATGATGTGAAAGTGCAGCTGTGGACAGATAAGATTTCAACAACAAAGGAGAAAAGGGAGATAATGGAATGATAATCTCAAGTGCTTCAGTGTGGGAAAATTAGGTTGTGATAACCATCACATGCCCTGATGAGATCGTCCATGTACAGAACTCAACCTTATTTATAGAGCACTTTCAAAATGCTTTAACAGTGCTGTACATAATAAATATCAAACATAAAACAAGGACAAAACAAATAAATACAATAATATTGTCAAATTTAAATATACTTCTTTAAAAAGAAACTCCTGCAGTGTCTCTGCTGTGTCTTAGACCAAACTGTACTGTAAAAACCAACAGTGAATCCTACATATTTGATACATAAATACTGGCTATGCTACACAAAAGTCTGCTGGTGGATAAGTGTGAAATGTAAAAAGTGAAGTAACCCCCAGTTTTAAAACCGTTAGCAAGATTTTAGCTCCATTCATGCCTCTCTTTGTTGAGTCTGAACAAAGCCACGCCCCTCAGTGATGCACAAGAGCACGATTTTCAAATATGGCTTTTCATAACAAGGAAATAATTATGGAAATGTATACAGTACTTCAACAAAATAGCAGCGCTAGCAAAACTAAGCTAGCATTAGGACTGTAAACAAGCCGGCATTAGCCACAGCTAATACTTTGGCAGCATGACTTTCTGAATGGGGTTTTACGATAGCACAATTTATCAATGTAAAGTTTTATTTTGGGGAATGTAAAATCAATTGAGAATTAAAAAGAGGTGATAAACGTGCCTGCTGCACACATATATTGCTAATTCCGCGTCGTTTCTGATGGCTAGTCTTACGCCCAGCAAAACTTCCATTTTCCAGAGGTGAATATTCCAAAATAGTTTCAGTAAAGCTCCTGAAACCCAAGCTAGCAGGTCAGCGTGGGGCTGTGCGGGCAAATGATTGACACCTCATCAGTCACGCAGTCAGTCTCTGATAAGTTGTTTTCCTGACACACAGTGGTTTCTTTAAAAACAAAAGCAAATAATATAAAAAAAAAAAAAAAAAAATTTCATTGTAACCTCTCACAAAAAAAAAAAAAAATTAAAATGAAACTTGGTTTTGAAACATTTTTGAAACATTTGAAACTTGGGGGGTGGAACACAGACCAAGCAAAAACTCAATACATTTTGGTGCAGATCCATGTATATATATATATATATATATATATATACATACATACATACTGCAGATGTAAAAAGGATTCAAGATAATTACCATATGCAGAAAAAAAGGTTTGTGCGAAGGGGAAGTGGTCAAGTCTTTTAACTCACGTCTGTAATCATCACCCAAAATTGTACAAGGCAAGTTTGCTCTTAGTTATATACATTATATGTTTGAAGATAACTGCTGAAAACATGCACTGAGACCAATATTCTGCCGAACTGTGGAGAAACTGTTTCACACCATTTCAGTTTTCCTGATTTTTTGGAGTGTGGCAAAAATGATGCCAACTAACTGGCATGAGTCCCACCCTCCCCCATTGTGGAAGCACTTTAGCGTCATTGTTGGGATCGGCGGTTATTTGCCCCAATAGCTAGACAATGCCTTATACACCAAAAATGGATCTTCCTTTTGGATAGTCAGCTGGTGTGGCTGTTTTAGAGTGCCTCGTTATCGGCCGCAGAGAGAAAGTGGAGGAGTAAGGGGAGGCGGGGGGTAGTCCAACGTGACAGCCTGTGGACAGCGGCTACGTGCTGGGGCGTGGCCATTTTAGAGTGTCTTGTTGTCACGGCGTGGAAATGCCCCAGAACGATCCAGAGGGATACATCCTAGCCACCGGAGGCTTTAAGCAGGTAAATTGTCTTGGCTCAAACGTTAGGGATGTTTACGCATGATAAAGATGCTAGACTTAATAGCATACATTTTTCCAAGTCACAGTAGTTGTGTTTTATTGACAGTTGCACTGCTAATCAAGGTTTCAATTGTTCTTCGTTCTTCTTGCCACCTTTTCTATCGTATCACGTCCACTATCGCAGGAGCTGGGAAAAGAAAGGGGTGTGCTCTCACTAATCTACACAGAAAGAAAAGGGTGGCGTTGTAGCTTTTGGCTCATCGCTCCCGCTAGAATGCTGACACAAGTGCTTCTTCATTTGCTTTCAGCGGGGCCGCTTGCCCACACATCCTAGCAACCCAGCTCTCTCTCTCTCTCTCTCTCTCTCTCTCGCTGATACACACACACACACACACACACACACAGAGGAAACACGCTCCCCTCTGGGTGTTCCAACACAGACTGGGGTGTGATTTGCTTGGCAATGGGGCACAACAAAGAAGTGCTTCTTGCTATTCTGATGTACATCCCATCCTCTCAATTTATCAGATGGTCTCTTTCAATTAGTGAAGGCGAATCAAACACAGCCCGCGATTCTGTAGCCGTTTCATTCATTTGTCCAGCCGCTTGGCTACACTTGGTCTCATTAACAGCACAGACTGTTCCTGCCCATAAAAAGGCATACGTTTGTTGTTATTCGGACATGGATGTGGACTGTGTGGTCTGTGCGCATATGTGCGTTTCTTCCAAATCTCAAGGGATAACTGAAGTGGATGTTGTCAAGGGAAACATGTCAACCCCTTAGCAGACAAGAGACAGGACAAGCACTTTGACAATAATGAGATAAAATGTAACAAACACTTGCATGGAAACACACTGCACTTATATAGCGCTTTATCTACACCATCACAGTGCCCAGAGCGCTTTACAAAGCCTCACATTCACACACATTCATACACCAATGGGCGGCTGCTGCCATGCAAGGCGCTGCCAGGCCACTCCGACATGTGGACAGTCATAGCCAGGATTTGTAGCAGCTACCCTTCGGTCATTGGACGACACACACCAGCCGTCAGTTCAAAACCAACTTAATGGCTGTTTTAAGAAGTGACAGTCAAGGTCATATATATATATATATATATATATAAATATATATATATATAAACAAGCAGTTACAGGCAGCCATCATTTGCCTCATGCAACTGGTGCTCCTCAATCACAGACATCTGGCTTTGTGTCACAGCATAGTGACAATACAACAGAGAGAGAGAGAGAGTTCTCAGGGCATTGAATCAATCACAACTGGACTGTACTGGTTGTCTTAGAAAATGCTTTGCTTCTGATGCGAGCAGGTTTCATCAGTTAATGTAGCAGGCATATGGACTTGACAGAAATGCAAACGGAGGAAAGTGTGACAGGGAACGTCCGAGTGGTACACAGGCCGGAAAATGTTCGATACGTCCACTTCCCAATGCGGCATGATGACACGTTCAAAAACACCCCCCGCCCAAAAAAACTAAAAACACTATATAAAGTGGCACACGCACGTGGAATGCTGTGTGTGGCCACTTTATTCCAGGAAATGAGCGAACGAGTCCGGGCAGGCGGAGGACTTTGGTACGTACCATTTTCAAACCAACGAAAAACCTGCTGAAAAATGTATCTTACGAAAGCTGTCAAGTCATAATGTCTTTTCAAACAAATATGACAAATTTGGATGATTTCTTTTTTTTTTTTTTTTTTAAATTGCAAACTTCCCTTTAAATATCAATTTCATTCATCTGGGTACTGAAGATGGCAAAGTAAATTGCTGATGTTGAGAGTAGAGATGAAAATTTGGCATGGAACTTTTGCAAGAAGTAAATCGACAAGCACACAATCCTATCCATCCATCCATTTTGTCCTCATTAGGTTCAAGGGTGAGCTGGAGCCTATCCCAGCTGACAGAGCGAGAGGCGGGGTACACCCTGAACTGGTTGCTAGCCAATGGCAGCTCTCCCATACACACTAAACACATTACATGCTAACACACTTGAGAGTGAGCTGGTCCATCTCTGTTTCGGCACCATCCCTCTTTAGAAATGCAAGAATCGTTATTTGACTAATAGCCGTATATCACTACTTCTTCCTGTCCTCTTTTCTTAAACAAAAACCAGCAATTACACAAACTCACTCGTGAAGAGGTGCTTAGAGAGCAAATATATGTGCTCGCGCTGATGCATTGAAGCCTGACAGTGTCCAGACGATGATTCATTTGAAGGGATAATCAAATGACAGGGAGTAGCAAGCCGAATTCTTGGTCTGAAAAGAAAAAGTTCATAAGAGTGCCTCCACGTGCCAGCCAAACTCGTGTTGACAGCTGGAACATGGAAGACAGTTTTGAAAAGAGACTTGGCAAAAGACAATTTGTTTCTATTCAAGGGAATGAAGGTAGAGAGGTGGCTTCGTGAGCAGGTGCAAACCTTTGCAATGTGGATAAGCTATAAGCAAAAGAGCTTAATGGAGCAAAGCAACAGCGCACATCCAGAGACTTTTTCCAATTCGTTCAATTCACTGAAGCTCAGCCAGACTCTGCAATCAGCCGCATTGTTGGAAAAAAGCAACACAGTGGAGGAACACAACAGGGCTATTTGAATTCATTGCTTTATTATATAACGTAATGTTTATGACTCCCCCAACAGTGAACGTTCTCAGATAACCTGTAGAAAATAACATGACCACTGCATTTATACCTTCGCCTGCACTTTATCAGGACATTAATACTGAGGTGGAGTATAGAAAATGATATAATGCATTATATTGTTACATTGAGGTCCAGAGATTAATGTTAAATGCAGGATTCATGGCCAATTGCAAAGCAAAGCAAATTTATTTATATAGTGCATTTCATACACAAGGTAACTCAATGTGTTTTACACGATTAAAAGCATTTAAAAACAAAGAAAAAAAACAGCTTATAAACATTTAAAACAAAGAGAATAAAAATAAAATAAAAATACAATTAAAACAGCGTACAGTGCAAGAAATATCATTTAAATGTGAAAATGTTCTAGAAAGCATAGGAAAAAAGAAGAGTTTTTAACCGGGACTTAAAAACATGCACGCTTGGGGCTGACGTCACAACTTAGTCCATTTGTGTGCAGCATAATAGCTAAATGCTGCGTCACCATGTTTGCTTTGGACTCTGTGGTCCACTATTTGACCTGAGTCTGTCAATCTCAGAGCCCTACTGGGTCTATATACCATTAGCATTTCATTCATGTATTCCGGACCTAAACCGTTTAGTGATTTATAGACCATTATCAGAACTTTAAAATCTATTCTAAAGCAGACTGGAAGCCAATGTAAAGACTTTAGAATTGGAGTAATATGCTCTGACCTCTTTGTTCTGGTCAGAACCCGAGCTGTCCTACCCACGTTTCCAACCTGTTCAGCAGTATATTATGATCTACCGTATCAAAAGCCGCACTGAGGTCCAACAAGGACAGAATTTAAACCTTTCCCGAGTCAGTATTCAACCGTATATCATTTTGCACTTTGATAAGAGCAGATTCTGTACTGTGATGAGTTCGAAACCCTGATTGAAATTTGTCAAAAAGTCCATTCTGTCATGAACATGGTTAGGGCGACGGCGAGGAATGCAAGGCAAGAACATGGTGGACCCAATTGCAGGGAAGCAGGGAGGCAAGGCAGGAGTGCGGGAAACTCAAAATAATAATATTTAATTCCAAAAACAAAGGAAAACAAAGATCATGAAAAAGTCTAAATGCTAAATTAACAAAGTCCAAAATCTAAACACAAAGTAACAAAGAAACACTTGAGTGAACCCAAAACAAGAAACAAGACATGACTGGTGAAATACCTGAGCGACAATGACATGGCAAGACATGTGACAACGACAATGAACCGACGAGAACTGAAAGAAACCAGGGAACTAAATACAAACAAATTGACGAGCCAACGAGGAACACCTGGACAAGACGAGTGGCTAGAGAGAGCTGATTGGTCGACAAAGTAGACGAGAACAGGTGGACACAACAACCTAATGAGCACACGACAAACATGGAACACAGGAAAACATTGAACAAAACTAAACACAACCCAAACCAAAACACAGACCATGACACATTCAAGAAATTGCTGAGTTGCTGGGTCTATAGCTTGCTAACATAGAAGCGTCCCGCGTAAACATTTTTAGCAGAGGCTTAATGGTAGCTACTTTAAGAGCTTTAGGAAACTCGCCTGACTGAAGGGAGCAATTGATTATTTGCTGCAAATCCGCTAGCATAGACTTCGTAATATCTTTGAAAAAGTCAGACGGTATTGAGTCAAGACAACTCGTTGATGGTTTCAGTTGCTGAACCGTTTTCGCTACAGTTTTTTGGTCAACTATCAAATTCTGACATGGTAATAGAGTTTTTCCTGGATGTCTTCAGATGTAGTATAATTTAACATTTTGCTGATTTGTGCTAATATTTAACCTGATGGATTATATTTTTTCACTAAAATAACAAGCAAATTCATTGCATTTATCTGCTGTTAGGAGTTCTGGAGCTATCTGATTCGGGGGGGTTGTGAGCTTGTCAACCACAGCACACAGAGTATTGTTGAAGTTCTCACTGGTGATTACAGAAAAGTGTTGCTGTCTCGCCCTGACTAACTCTCGGTTAAAATTACAAAGACTTTGTCTGTAGAGGTCATAGTCAATTTGGAGCTTAGTTTTTCCTCCACTTACGTTCTGCTTTCCTACACTTTGATTTAGAGGTCTTTACCATCATTGTGCTCCTCCACGGTGTTCTAGGTCGCCTCAAGATTGTCTTAGTTTTAATAGGAGCGACAGCATTTATGACATTTCAGATTTTACATGTGAAATTATCCAAATGTTCATCAACTGTCTCAGCATTCACAGTTTGTGGCACAGCAATGGTCTCCATAAACGTAGTGGCGGTACTCTCATTTATGTGCCTTTTCTCAATAGACATAGAGGTTGTCTGAACTTTTGAAAGAATCTGTAATTCAAATAATACACAAAAATGGTCAGAAATAGCCATATCCTCAATGTCAATTGATAGAATTTCAACCTCCTTAGAGATGACCAGGTCTAAGATGTGACCTTGAGTGTGGGTTGGACTCTTAATATGTTGAAAGAGGTCAAATGTGTCTAGTATAGCAGAAAGTTCTTTAGATTTTTTTCCCATGTTATTGCCAACATGAATGTTAGTCTCCCGTTATGACAAAATAGTTGCAGTCAGTACAAATAACTGACAGAAGTTGTGAAAAATCCTCCATAAATTTTCTATTGTATCTTGGAGGCCTATACATTATTAAAACAATAACCTTTGGGTCACCTTTCACTAAAAAACAGAGATCACCCAATCACCCAGTATAATTTCTTTCATGAAATAATGACTTAAAAATAACAGCAATACCACCACCTCTTTTCCCTGTTTGACACTTGTGCATAAAATTTAAATTTGCTGGTGTAGCCTCATTTAAAATGTTATTACAGCTACTTTCTGTTAACCACGTTTCATTTAGTAACAAAACGTCCAGATCATAGGTTGTAATGATTTCATTAATCAACATTGATTTATTACCCAGTGACCTGAAATTGAAAAGGGCTAGTCTCGCAGAGATAACTGGAGACAATGGTTTGATAGATTCACATTTTATCCTCACTAAGTTGGTAGTTCTACTTTTTTTGTGCCATATTTCTTTGACCAGCTTTCTGTCCCTTGTAATTACAGGGATCAAAAATGCCCGATCTCCATAGGGGTCTGACTTATTCTGGGAAAGACCCCGCAGATATCAGTCAGATTCGCAGATAAGGTTCTTCATGGGTGGAGGAGGGGCCCTTCGCATCTTAGTGGACGGTGGTTTCAGGCGAGAGGGGATGGGCCAATTGCGTCCTCGCAACATAAAAATTGTCCACCACTTAGAATATGCAGGTACATTTCATGTTTCTTGCTACTTTAGCTGTATCATAGAGGATCAGATGGTCCAGGCTTATTGGGGGAAAAAAAGCTTCGAATGTTGATATCCTGGTTAAAATTGTGGATATTATAATGGGAATGAATCAATTAATTGATAAAAGTCCCCCCAAAGTCAATCAGAAAATGTCTTGTAAATTTGACAGACCAAAGAGAAGAGTATTGTTAAAAATCCAATTTGAATGAATAAAAAAAGCAAAGTGTGTGAAATCAGGCTTCAAAATGGTCAAGAATTGAGACATTCCTTCAGCTTCCAGATGTTATGGGTGTGTCACTGAATGCTGTGAAAACCCCGCTTCTCCTAACTTTCAGCTGTCAATCAAATATGTGCCTTCTCTCCTCCTCCAGCTACTAAGCGAGGAGAAGAGAACTCCCAGGGACGCACATTGCACACACTCTCCCGGGCTGCAGAGAGGCAGCCTCTGAGCCCTGGCGTAATGACGTGCCGCCGGGTCAATTTCCCCTCCTTTGCCTCCGTTGAAATTCAGGGCGCCGTTACTCACGCTGCTGTGCTGTGCTGTGTGCCAGAAACTGTGTGGCTGACGACCCTAACACAGTTGCGCCGCCCCTCCGGAGGCTACTCTAACTGCTGTCGGGCTGGCAAGGGGCCACGGCACGGCGAATGCCGTCCGGTTCACTTCTGCCTCGCTAGACAATGCACGTGGGGCCAGATAGCCTGGTGCTAGACTGTAGTCTGGTGTCTGTAGCCTGGTGCTTGGTGTTAAAGTAATGGGGGAGGGGCTACTCATGCTCTGCCCTGCTTGCGTCAGCGCGGCCACGTTTTAGCCCTGCCCAAATCTGCCCAAAAACAACTGATATTGTGAAAAAGAGTTTTAAACTATATCTCAACATTCAGTACTGTGCTGTTCTCAGTCTTTGCACGTTTTCAACACTTAATTTTAATTTAATTTTAAGTTCAGATCACGAAAGTGACACTGCATGCTTGTAAAGAATGGTGACCTGTATGATTCTGTATGCATGGATGCTGCCATAACAATGTTTCTTCACTAAAATACAACAAAGCATCAAGAAGGCTGTAGGTCTTCCTGGATGAAAGAATATTTTCACTCTTATCCTGACTGCTTCAGAAAGAACCACTGCTGCTTGTCAGGTACTGTGTATTTAACTCTGCTTGTTAATCTGATTCATTCAAAGACATTCTTTAGAGAGGGGGCGGGGGTGTCACCTTTGTGAATTTAAAACTTCATCCCAAAGAAAAACAACAGTCAGGGTCGGTCAGTGAACATTTATTTGAACTTTGGCGTGAGTGTTCAGCTGTTACAGTAATTATATCCTCTCTGTTTGACTCTGAGCACCAAGTCAGTGACATACTTCCAATGTCACCAGTGATCAGAAAATTAGTTTTCAGTTAACTTCCTGCTCCATTCAGCCGGAAAATGAATGGCCAGAAAGACTTGAGTGCTTTAACTGCCAGAAAAAAATGAATAAACACTGAAATGTGAGGGATAGAAATACTATAATGTGAAGGACACTTTCAAATTCCATAAAAAAAAGTGGGTGGCTCAATTGAGCATTACTGTGTGCCACTTTGCACCAGATTGATGCGCTATACTCACAAAATTAGCTTCCATCTTTTTCGTAAAAATGTCACCGTGGCGAACGTTTGAGATTTCAAACGAAGAAGAATATTTACGTCAACAACGTAAACTAGGTTTCCATATCATACATTTTGACCACTGTATTCCGAGCTCTGGGGGATCCCATTTGAGAGTATTTGTATCCAGATGAAGTTGAGGGGGTGTCAGAAGGACAAGAACTCACGTTCCATTCAAACAATGACGGTTGAAGCGCTCGAGTTTTTCTGTCTGTACATTTTCCCGCTGCGATGAAAGGAGCAGGAAGCTACCCGGAAACTAATTTGCAGATCACTGGCAAGATCGGAAGTGCGTCACGGAAATACAGTCACAGTTGCATTGGTGTATCCTGCTCAGGGAAATCAAACCTTCAGTCCTACTAAATTCAGATTTTGTTGCCAACCTGAGGCAAAAAGGTTGCCTGTTGACACCTCCTATCACTCGGACCAAATCGTACATTAACATGCAGAGAGATGGGTCAATACATTTTGAAATGTACCGAGTGTCATCCAGCATTACAATGCACGGCATCAACCCTGGCAAAGACGGACCAGTGTGAGAGATCCAGATAAAGCATCGGCAGGAGAAGTAAGATGACTATCTGTCCAAGCTGCTTCTTTAAGATGCAGAGACACGGCTCCAGCACCAGCAAGAAAAGGCGTTTATCACCAAGATTTCATTTGCTGGAAAGGGAGCATTTTTGGGTGGAAAGGCATGAAAGTCGAAGCAAGAAGAAACAAGCTTAGAAGACACCCGATGACTTAGAGGGACATTCTTACTCAAAGAGTATCACGAGATAAGGTGAAGTATTATGAGCAATATTAATCTGAAAGATAGATTGCCCTCCAATTACACTGTCTGAAAAAAAAAAGGATTCTCTTCAAGTCTGTTTTTATTCCTTGCACTCTCACCCACTGCAAAGCCTTTAGAACCTTTTGAGTGTGGGTGTTCTCTGAGCTTTGTTGGTTAACCGATGGATTATCCCAAGTCCTTCATGGCTAAAGCCTAGCCTACTATTACAGTGCTTTGTCATTGTGAAATCACATCTTCCCAGACACGCACGCCTGGCCACACCCTCACACATACACACGATCCCCAAGGGATAAAGGGAATAGGCACATTTGAGTAAACGGGTCTTCATCACCTGCAGGGCCCGGAGCCTAGGAGATCCCCTTCACTGTGAAACACATAAAAACACACATTTGGCTGCCTAAGGGCAAATAGTGCGTCAGGATGATTAGGACTCTGTAATAATGATAAAAAGATTTCATCACGAGGAGCAATACCCTTCAGAAACCTTGTTAATTATAGTTCAGGGTGAATTCTAAAATGCACTGGAACTGCAAAATAGGCCACATGGTTAACAAAAAAATACCAAATACCACCTGGCCCAAAAACTGAGACTACGTACCTATTGGATAATTCCTGCAGAGATTAATTCATTCACTGCAGTGGTCATTTATATTTGTCAACTCGAATCCAACACTTTACTGCCACAGAGGTTTATATTTGTCCAGTATGTTTTTCAACGGGTATGCATGGAAAAGTGTCTGGCCCAGCTTTTCTGTGAAATTCAGGCTTTGAAACCACTGTAAGGGCAAACAGATCCCTGTAGATAGCGGTTTTTTTTATTGCTTCGTCACAGAACTGCACAAGTACAGTCAATGAATGGAACAGCCTATGAATTATCCACAAATATCTCCTTTTGTTTCTTCAGAATCAGAATCATCTTTATTTGCCAAGTATGTCCAAAAAACACACAAGGTAGGTTGTCTCTGGTAGTTGGAGCCGCTCGAGTACGGCAACAGACAGTCAATTGACAGAGGACACTTTGGAGACATAAAGACATTGAGAAAAACAGTCACTGAGCTATAAAGGGTTGCTAGTTATCTGGTAATGCCGTTACAATTGTTTTTTTTTTTTTTTTTTAAAGTCCTCTAGCACTTAGAGCAGTTTTAATGACTAATATAGCAATAGTCCGGTGCAATGACCATTGTGCAAAGGGCGCCGAGACTTCAAGGAGTGTATGCAGTTTAAAGTGACGAGTAGCGCGATAATGTAGTAGTCAGTGTGCAAGTGGGGCAGATGCTCCTCTGGCATGAGTGGCCAGTATTGGTCAACAGCAGATATGCAAACAGTGCAGCGTGGCGAGACTACTACAGTGAGTGCACGAGTAATGTATAATTGGCCTGACAGAAATGTCGCAGGAAGTACATCTGCTGGGGCCTTTTGAGGACGGAGTTGACATTCTTCACTTCAGGTCCTGAGAGACTGTAATTCCCAGGAACTTGAAGGTCTCGATGGTTGACACAAGGCAGCTGGACAGCGTGAGGGGCAGCTGTGGCGAAGGATGCCTCCTGAAGTCCATGATCATCTCTACAGTCTTGAGCGTGTTCAGCTCCAGGTTGTGTCGGCCGCACTGCGGCTCCAGCCGCTATACTCCCTGTCAATATGCAGACTCATCACAGTCTTTGATGAGGCCGATGACAGTGGTGTCATCTGAAAACTTCAGGAGTTTGACAGCCGGGTGCGTTGAGGTGCAGTCATTCGTGTAGAGAGAGAAGAGCAGCAGAGAGAGGACACAACCTTGGGGCGCCCCAGTGCTGATGCTGCGTGTGGATGCTGTGTCCTGCCCGTCAGAAAGCTGTAAATCCACTGGCAGATGGCAGGCGAGACGCTGAGCTGGAGAAGCTTGGAGGAAAGGAGTTCAGGGATGATGGTGTTGAACGCTGAGCTGAAGTCCATGAACAGGATCCTCGTGTAGGTCCCTGCACTGTCAAGGTGTTCTAGGATGAAGTGCAGAAGATGAAGCTCGTCCATTTTGTTGGGTAGAGAGCGTAGATTCGTGAAGTGGATCGACGGAAACACCAACCTGTATCCTCTCTTGCGGAGCTTCACCTGGATGCCGGCTCGTTTCCCTCTGTGGCGCCGCCTCCGGTTGCCGCGCCGGTGAGTATCTCTGGGAAAAAACTGAGCGGATTTGCGAAAGTTGGTGAAAGAAAGTCCGGAGTAGTTTCCTTGATGGTTAGCAAGTCTCCCCTTGTGTAAGTGAGTCGTGTAATGTCTCCAAAGACGAACGAAAAACACAAAAACAATACTAGAGAGCGCGTAACCGAGGTGTCCACACGGGTTGGCGCCATCTTGACTCTTGCCTGTTTCCTCTCTTTCTTTTAAAATATAGAAAAAGCGGCCAGGAAATTAAAGCTCTAGCCACTGTGCTCCTAGCCTCTCATGTTATGTGGAGCCTCAAAATGTTGTTTCCCGATACGAACATCAGGGGTAGCCGTTTTTCCATTGGAGCAAATTGGTTTACATGTGCCAGGATCAATCGCATGTTGTGTGGTGGGGAGTCGCCAACTGTACTTTTTTTTTTTTTCACGATTGTCCAGTTCAGTCGATCGTTTTGCAGCAGGCCTTGGAATATTATAAATGGACTTCTTGGTGATAAAGTACTGCCATCACGAATGAAAATGCAAATGATGCATTTTGTCATTTTGTGTTTGTTTTCTCTTCAAACTCTGGACTACTCGAGTGCAAGGTGGTCCGCTTCATCGCAGCCCCTGAGCTCCGCCCCTTATCCTCGTGGTAAGAAAAGTCGTACTCGGCGTTGGCAGAGGCTCACTTACATTAGACAGGAACGCCCCCGTCTAAACAGGCTAAAGCCAGAAAAAAGAGGGTGACAAGTGTGTAATTCTTCATCCGTGCTGAATTTTGATGAACTCATGTCATAGACATGTTGTTAAGAAACCTTTTAAATTGTGAAATAAATGCAACTGCAACTGTACAATATCCAATGGTTCATGGAAACATGTCCAGACTCCAAATCATGCCCTGAGATGATGACAAATCCATGACTCTTGCTGGCTTTATAGATGAACTAATGCACAAGCTCATACATTCCTGTGTTTAATGATTAAGCACTATTCATCACTATGTCGTTATGACTCTGTGATATGCTCCCATGATGGATATTCAGCTATATTCGTATATCCATCCATCCATTCTCTGAGCCGCCTATCCTCACAAGGGTCACGGACGGGCGTGCTGGAGCCTATCCCAGCTATCATCGGGCAGGAGGCGGGGTACACCCTCAACTGGTTGCCAACCAATCGCAGGGCACATTTAAACAAACAACCATTCGCACTCAGTCACACCTAGGGGCAATTCAGTGTCTTCAACTACTATATTCGTATATTCATATTAATTTATTTATTCATATTTTTTTTTTTTAGCCAAGTTATTATTGATATGTGAGCAAATTAGCTGGATTGTTTTACATCAATGTGTATTTCAGGGCAACTTGCTAGGCCGTTTAGATTCATTGGTTTCATATTTACATTTATATAAACGAATGTAGTCAGTCCGCTACTGCATATAAATACCATCAGGGCCATTCTCATAAAAATATTAATCTTCCGATAGTCACAGACTGAAATGGAATGAAATGTTTCCACATGAGGACTGCAACTAATTCAGTAATTGTGAATAAACATTCCTTAATTGACATCTTATATTATTGTAACACTTACGTATACTGTATCAGCTATGCTGTAAGTTGCTATGTAAATAAAGTCCATCCATCCATTTTCAATATCGCTTGTCATATTCAGGGTCGTGGGGTGTTGAAAGCCTATCCCAAATTACTTATGGGCGAAATGCGGACTACACGCTGAACGGGTGGCTGGTCAGTCGCAGGACACATATAGACAGACAACCATTTATACTCACATTCACACCGTCACTGAGTGGGAACTGAACCCACCCTGCCTGCACCGAAGTCAGGCGAATGTACCACTACACCATCAGTGCAAATAAAGTCGAAGCGAAAATAGAGCCTGTCAATCGGAATTTCACAAGTAACCAAAGCAATTCAACAACCTGGCTTGTTATGACATGACTTGTTTTGTTGTGCAGTCTGTATTAGTGATCAGGTTGATCGCATAACTCGACTGACTCCCCTTTCGTCATTGTTGTTGTTCGTGCGAGACCATATAACTGAGTTGCACCGAGACCGCATTATTCCTCATATAACAGACGACAATGAGAAACAGTAGTGGCACAAAAACCCAAACTATTTCAGTATTTACTAAGGTTATTTTGACATTTTAGGGCAACCTTGAATTGAATGTAATTGTGTCTAAAAGATCTGTTTAAGTAACATAATGAGTAGAAATAGTACGCTTAATTTTTCCGCCAAATATATTACCCATTATAACGTCCACTGGCATTCCACTGTGGAATTGAGGAATGTTGAGGTCTAGTTACATAACACATTAAACTGGTTGATCTGTAAATATTGTAACTAGGGTTACGCAAATAAAATAATAGCTGGGAGAAATGTGTCCTTTCTGCCTGATTCACCCGATAATGCAATTTTTTTAAGGGGGTATAGTCAACTAATTTACATGTTTTATACACCCCAAATTATGAATTTTTGGAAACAAATGCTGTCTGATCATTTGAAGGGATACTGCGGGGTAAAGTTTAGTTCGTACAAGGACCACCTGTATCTCTCAATGTTAGCACCCATGCTTAAATGCTATGGGTCTACAAAAGCAGGGTTGCTATGGCAATAACTAATCTCCTTGTTACAAACTGTATACTGTAAGGTAACATGGCTGTTCGCAGGGGCTTTGGGACAAAGACCTGCTGCAAATGGGGAAAAAACACGAGGCATTGATGGCTGGGATTGCCTCCAGCACCCCCCGCAACCCTTGTGAGGATAAACGGTATGGAAGATCAATGATTGCACAAACCACAAACTGTGGTCCCCAAACACTTGAATATAATTTCAAACTCATTTTAGAATATTACCTTGAAAAACAAATGACTACAGATTATTTGATATAATAAAAATATTCTGCGATTGGCTGGCGACCAGTTCAGGGTGTACCCCGCCTCTCGCCCACAGTCAGCTGGGATAGGCTCCAGCACCCCCGTGACCCTAGTAAAGATAAGCAGTATGGCAAATGAATGAATGAATTAAAACAAGCTTTTTTCTTAGCAACTCAGCAGCGCAAAAACATACAGATGCAGCAAAGACTTCCTTAATTAACTTCCTTAATGAAACAACCCAGGCTAAATTTACCTCCTCCCCAACATACATGCACAGATTGAAGTAGTCTCTCAGTCCAGATGCATCACTTCAAAATACTTCCTTGACCACAATTACTACTTTCCTATTTAGCTCGGGCTTTGGCGCCATCTTGTGGCAACGTAGGTTCCACAGAAAAACAAACAGGAATAGTTGTGGGTTTATCGTACGATCTCGCTACAGGATATGGAACTTCTTTAATGTGCTAGAAAATGCACTTTTTCAGCTGACTTGTCCTTATCTGTTTGCAGGCAAGTGTGCCAATCAGATTACACCGCAGTGTTGTCAGTGCTCTGCTCTTTTTGCCTCAGTTAGCCGGAACATTGAACGTCGCCTGGACCTGACGCCGGCTAACAACATAAAGTTAGTTCCCCCCTGCTTTAGTGCCAGAACAAATTAATTCTCCCTGCAAATCAATGGTCTCATGCCCTATACACATCGGCACATAGAGCCGGTTTGCAAGCACGCTGCTGCATCAGCCGCCTCATTTCTTTTGCCACTGTAGCATCCTTGAAACGACCTTGTTTATCAATCAGATAAGCATACAGAGGCCAATAAAACAGCCACAAACTTTTGCCTGTTTCCTTGGTTTCTTTCTCTCCGTATGGATACAAACAAAAAGGTGCCCTTGCTGCCCTACACACTGTCCAGATCAATAGCAAATAGGTGTCACACAGAGCGGATAAGCTGTCTCTCTCGCTTCCCATCCTGACTGAACACTGTCCCTTTATGTTGCTAAGGCACATGTCTAGTCTGGGGAGATTGGAAGACGGCGGCTGGAAGGAAATAGAAAGAGTCAGGCCACAGGGTGACGGAGGAGAGACGATGGCACGAAAAGGAGGGAAGAGATGAATGCCAAGATGTTGCACAACAACCTCTACTCTTTCCAGCAGGCAGAATTATTATTCAGGGCAAAAACACATCGGCAAAGATCCGATAGGCTGAGCTGAAAGGACAAAGCACGGCACCAACACTGCTCCTAGGGGCACAAACTCAAATATGACTTATGAAAAAAGGAAACAGTAATGTGCATGTCTTTACACAGTACCTCACAAAAATGAGGACACGCCTAACATTTTTGTACATATTTTATTATACCTTTTCATGGGACAACACTTTAGCAATTACAATTTGTTACAATATGAAGTAGTCAGTGGATAGCTTGTGTAACAGGAAAAAATGTACTGTCCCCTCAAAATGACTCTAGCCATGAATAAAAAACCGCTGGCAACAAAAGTGAGGACACCCCTAGGTGAAAGTATCCCAATGAGCCATTTTTGCTCCCCAATGTCATGTGATACGTTAGTGTTACAAGGTGTCTCAAGTGTAAATGGGGAGCAGGTGTCAAATTAATTGATTAATTAATAAAAGTGTTAAGTGTTGTTCCATGAAAAGATATAAAATATTGTTAAAATGTGTGGGGTGTACTCCTCTTTTTGTGAGACACTGCATGTATCTAGTTACAGTAGGGCTCAAAAGGATGCATATTTAAAGATATTTAAAGGTTTTAGGATAAAGCTGCTGTTCCTCAAGTCTCAAAAATGTTGATTCCATGTTGTTTTAGGGCTACTGATGATTTTCAGTTGCTTGATACAACTGACTATATATAGCTATGCAATATCCTCACACAGTGGTTTATTTAGATGTTCCCCAGTGTGTCTAATAAGGATGTTCTTTATTATGTACGTTAATACTCCATTAGTAAAGGAACAATGGAAGGGGTCCAATTGCTGCCTTCGCCGACTTGCATTCCCATGCTGACAAGATCAGTTTCATTCCAGTTCCAATGTCCCTTGAATTTGTGTGCACTTTTCTCACAGAAACTGCCAACCCTTTCTTTAAATAAGCATATTTGAGGTCAAAATTCATACCAGGCCAAATTTAGAGTTGAAGAAGTAGCTTGTTCACAAAGACACAACTTGTTGTTTTCGCAAACAATCAAAAAGTCTAAATCATGTTTGATTCCAGGTCTATTTGTGCCTCCTGATGATATTCAATAGCTTCATATGGCTGACCATGCCCTGTGTACATTATAGTCCATGTTAAGGAAGTAGTGGCAGATGTCCAATTGCATCTTTCAGCCACAATTTCATTCACATTTCCAATGTCCCATGAATGCATTTGTGCACTTTTCTCACAGGCACAGCCAAACTTTTATTTAAAAAAAGCTGAGGCCGAAAATATTCATACCCTAGCCACATTTTGAGTTAAAGAGAAGACTGTTTGTTTGTTCGCCAGTCAGCCGTAAATCGACGCTAGCTGTTAGCCGCAAATCGACGCTAGCTGTTAGCCGCCTGCCAGGACTGCTGTGGGAATCACAATGACAGCGTTGTGGAAATGTAAAGCACAAATACGGAGAAGAGCACAGGATTTATTTTCGACCATGTTGTACAAAGACGAGGATTTTTTTTTTTTTTTTTGAGAGAAAAATGGGGAGCCTCTGTTTGCTTTGCTTTGTGGCGCTTTAAACAAAGAACGTCATTTCGGCTCACGTCCTCCTAATATTGATAAAGATAATCCCAAACTTTGCAAACACGAAGAGAACATTTTACAAAAGGCAACTTAAGAAAAACTATTTTTTCCCCATTGTAAATCACATCATGTCTCACATTTAAAATGACACAATCAAAAAAAAAAACCTACACAGACACTAAAAATGAGAGTTTTGGAAAGTCTTCACCGTGGCCAGAGTTCTCCAAAAGCTTCACTTTTGCGTAATAAGGGGAAAAAATGCATGTGGATAAAAGGCAAAAACAAACGGGAAAAAAATAGGTTTTCTCAATATCGGTGTGAGTTTGGACAAGCTTAATTAAAGCATGGCTGAGTCAATATTATCATAAGGTGCCTTTGAGACTTTCCCATTTCACCCCAAATAAAAATTCTGCTGAATTTCATATTCATTGTATTAAGTAGATGTTATGCTGTTAGAACAACACTGTAGGTCAAGCTCCCACAATTGAAAACAATAAATGAATTAATGAACTGCAAGCAGACAATGTACATGCAAACAGCAAAATATGCAAGCTTACTGATGGGGTGGACATTTTTGGCTAATGTTAGCATTTAATGAGCACATGGCGGGACCTTCACTTAGCAACATGATTCCGTAAGCAAGCCGTCTACTGTTTAACAGGTATAGTTAGAATTTCCGAAAGCTTTTTATATCAATTGATATTTTATAGATATATTATTATTACCCAACCACACATAAGATGAAACTTACAAAACATATGTGTAAATATGTAATCTGCAGCTATCCACTGTTTCATCCTCTATTGAAGAAAAACAAAATGCTGGTCATAATATCACTGCAAACATCCGTGTTTCTTAAAGGGCCAATTACCCCAAAATGACATGGGTGACAACAATTTTAGGGACATATGCAAAATCTTAAATATAATTATGAAAATAGAATATATTAGGGGTGTCCCTATATGATCTTTGAGATCGGAAAAAATCGCAAAAAAACAAGGATCGGATCTAAGAATCTAAACTCTCCGATTTTACGGCGCTTATACAAGCAGTCCGTTCCATGCGCCACTCACGTGATGACAACAATAGGCTGCTAAGGTGCTAACATGGGAGCAAGGAGTCAGAGTGAATGTTGCTTACTTAAAGACGTTTGACACTCCAGTTAAGTTCACTGTAAAACTAAACTTGCATAACAAAAGAATTACACCTATTGAATGCACAGACTTTGTGTCTTTCTTGCTTTTTGCTTCTGAAAAGTCACTACCTCAAAGTTAACACACAATGAATGAAAAACACCATTGACGAGCTAACAAAAATTAGCATCAAACAAGCAGAACTTATAACTCAACATAATGACTCTTGGTACACAAACACATACAACAAACAGGGTAACATAATACTTTCAGGCATACAGTATATTCTTCAAACTCTGTGAAAAACGAGTTACATTAAAAATATTTGATGGTGACTTCTGCTTTCTTTGTTACTGCAAGTGTGTATCTCCTTGCATGCACCATACTGCCCCTCAGAGGTCAAGATGTGCACAGCAGGAACAGCGAATAAAACTGTACCCCAGATGCATTGGCGCACATATGGAGAAACCAAATGCTGTTCCCACCAGATACTGACAGTAAACAAATAACTGAATAGAACTTGAATTATTATTTGGCACTTTAAAAGTATAATTTGTATTTATTATTTATTGAGGTTACTTTTCATGGTTTTCGAATTTATGTTTTATTTAATCTATTCAAGTGTAGAATATGCCCATGTTTAAGTTAAGCAGTGGTTGTGTTGCAATTTTTCAGGTTTTTCTAACAAAATGGCTTGTTTTATCAAACAACTTGTTTATGACAATGTACATTCATTTGTATTTAGGAGCATTTAACCACTATTACACGGGCTGTAGTTAGCAGAGCGGTGTGTAGGATATGCCAAAATCACATAAAGCCAATAAAAACATGGCTATATAAAAGGAAGGAAACAATGATTACAGATTAACAGGGATATAAACAGTGATATTAACCCAGCCCTATGTTCACTGACCAAAAAAAAACTAAACAAAAAAGATGGTTTACAACTGGGCACGCCAATAAGCCACAACTTCACGTATATGTGGACAACCAGCATTGTGTATTTACAATGATAATAATTTTATTGAGACTGTCAAAGAAGTATTCATTTAAAATGTTGCTCATTGTTGTGGTTGTAGTCTGTGTGTATATCACAAAGAAGAACTACATTGCCCAACGAGACACTGTGGTTCAATGATGCAATCGTGTATGTTGATGATGCAATAGTGTATGTTGATGTAATGTGTGTGGTGACAACACGTGTTTCCACATGGCTCACTTATGAGTGACAGCGTGTGATCTCTTTTCCATGCGCTATATAGCATGATGTAGCATAGCGTACTTTGTGGGAAATTCCGATAAAAAGAAACCTAATATGTACAAATAGTAGATAAGGCTGTGGTTCAAAAAACCAACTTGCCACAGAAGTCTGATACATGAACAATCTTCTGCTCCGTCTCTATTGGCTTTGGAAATGTGACGCATTCAAAAATAAAAACATAACACCAATGGATCTCAGAAGGCTTCTTAAAGAATTAGCCTCACAAGAGTTCTGCTTTTGTCTAACAGTATTTACCAAGGGTGATGGCAAAGATAAAAGTATGATGACCCTAGAATTGGGAATTCTACATGTTTTTAAAGCTGAATGATTATTAAGAATGGAAGAAATGTCACCACGAATGTTACCTCTAGAGTTAGCTAAGGTGTAAAAATGTAAAAATGTTGGAAAATTCCATTATTTTCAGTGGCCCCAAAAATATTCTACCGGCATCCCGGAATGCATTATGATGTTCTTCTGTAATTTTTCAAGAAGGAAAAAAATTATACCAAGGCCCAGAACGCAACAAACATTTAAAATCAACATCAACTCTAAAAACCTTACAAAGTTATGATGTCCTTGTACGATCCAATTGCACAGTCTGCCCTCAAATGCACTTTTCTGAAAGAAAAGAGCTACACACTCAGACACTGCACCCACCTGTCATGATTCTTTTTTCCTTGTAAATCAGCACTCATCAAGTGCTTTTAAAATACAGACAGGGAGAATAGCTAAGACCCTTTATCGCATACACTGCTTTTCTTACAATTGTGACTCGTCAGAGAAGTAGCCTTTGCTTTTGCAGCTCCACCTCTGCATGATGTGGAGAGTAAAAAGGCTGTCATGTGGTCTCAGGAGCACTTCAAACAGCCCAAAGCAGTGTGAGCTGCAGCACAAGTGACAGATCCGCACATGGGGTCAATGACTTGAATGTGTGCGTGTATGAACGGACTTGCTACATGCATTTTGTTGCAAAGGTGCACGTGTACTTGCGTGATGATACATTTGTGTTTACGTGCACGTGTGTGTGTACGTGTAGGGTTAGAGAAGGCCTATTAAAAAGTTGCCTGAGGAGAAGGCTTTCAGCAGGGAATCTATGGGGGGCAAGAGAGGATGGCAGGGCCATTGTGTGTTACAGTCCCATCCTGAGAGCTGGAATTAAAGTCTTTCTCCTCTACTCAGCTGGAAGATTCTGTACCACCACCGACCCTGTGTTCAATTAGAGCGGCCCGAGAGATGGAGGAGAGGGACCGACACGGGCTGCTAGGATGAATGATGAAGTCAGAAAGTAATATCATCATTGACGCCAAAAGAACAAAACAAAAGTGAATAAGCCATTTGCAATGCTGGAAAGAAATGAACTTGGGAATTTGACTAAAGCTCCTTGATTGACTACGGGAACATCAATTCTTCAATTCTCTAGAGCGCCTATTTTCTCACTAGGGTTGCGGGTGAGTTGGACTCTACCCAGCTAACTTTGGGTGAGGTTGTTTTTTGTTTTTTGCATGGTGCCCTAGTGATTAGCACATCTGCCTCGTAGTTCTTAGGTTCAGGGTTCCGATCTCATCTTCTGCCTTCATATGCGGAGCTTCTCCGTCCTTGTGTGTTCTCCGGGTACTCCAGCTTCCTCCCACAGTCCCCAAAACATGCAGGTTAGGTTACCTCATTGTAGACCGTCAGGAGATATGAATGGTTGTTTGTCTATCTGTGCCCTGTGACTGGCTGGCAACCAGTCCAGGGTGTATCCCCCGCCTATCGCTCGAAGTCAGCTGGGATAAAGACAAGCGCTATAGAAAACAGACGGATGAAAGGAAGATTCCTAAGCCAACCCTATTGGGTTACAACAGTGGTGTCTCAATACTTGTGCTCATGTCGTGTATGATAAACAATGACCCACACTGATGAGAAACAACAGAAAAGCTTTCACGGTGCATATTCACCCTTCTGGTCAATTACCTTCCACTCTTTCAACACTTTCCACTCACATCAACAACACGAGGAGGAGGGGGAAGGGGCACGTCGTGCCTTTGTAAAGGTGATAGTCCAATCAAATTAGGTAAACAAACATTGGCGGACGATAATGAACACGAGCACTACTAATTTGGGTAGCTATTTCCAACCGAGCACCATTGCAAACCAAAGCAACATCAATATTTACAAAAGGGAATGTGTGTGACAAAGCACATTTATCAGTAATTGGATCACAAAATGGATAGATGGAGGATTTTGTAGGCAGACTGTCGTCTCCTCCTCGCATGTTCTGTCCGTTTGGGCCTCATTATGTTGGAAGGGCATATTAGGAATAGGAGGTAAACAAGTTGTCAGGGCCAATTCGGGAACGTGCTGCCTTGGAGTTAATGCTATTAAGGACTGCCCTGTAACATTGTTTGAGAGAAGTGCGTGTTTTTGTGTGCCTCACAAATAACAAGCAATTTTAGTGATGGAAACGGCCTCTCATTGTACATCACAAGATTACAATGGGCTCAGACACCAGCATGGGCTCAATGTTGACCATGACTATATTTGGGCTTTCTCACTGCCGTCTGCAGTGTTCTACCTGATTAGTCGGATCATTTACTTCTGACAAGCCCATTTCAACCCTCATACAACAAATATAACTCGAAGGGCGAGGAAATATAAACCAGAGGCGGATGACGTGTTGGCCAAATCACAAGGAAAACATCCCATCAGAGCCCGCAGTTAGCAGTCTCACACATCACATCACATGGCCATTCATGCATACTGGCTCATTTATCGTCAGCCACTGACACATGCAAGCACATGATAGATTAATCCCAAGGGGAAAAGGTTTGCATACCACACTATACAAAATGAGCCCACAGACAACTTTTCCTTTGGGCTTGTCCCTTTAGGGGTCGCCACAGCACGTCATCCCTTCCCATGAGAGCCTATCTCCTGCATCCTCCTCTCGAACACCAACTGCCCTCCTGTCTTCCCTCACGACATCCATCAACCTTCTCTTTGGTCTTCCTCTCGCTCTCTCGCCTGGCAGCTCCATCCTCATCATCCTTCTACCAATATACTCACTATTTCTCCTCTGGACGTGTCCAAACCATCCAAGTCTGCTCTCCCTAACTTTGTCTCCAAAACATCGAACCTCGGCTCTCCCTCCGATGAGCTCATTTCTAATTTTATCCCACCTGGTCACTCCAAGAGCGAACTTCAACATCTTCATTTCCGCCACCTCCAGCTCGGCTTCCTGTTGTCTCTTCAGTGCCACTGTCTCTAATCCGTACATCATGACTGGCCTCACCACTGTTTTCTAAACTTTGGCCTTCATCCTAGCAGAGACTCTTCTGTCACATAACACACCTGACGCCTTCCTCCACCCGTTCCAACCTGCTTGGACCCGTTTCCTCACTTCCTGACCACACTCACCGTTGCTCTGGCCGGTTGACCCCAAGTATTTCAAGTCCTCCACCCTTGCTATCTCTTCTCCCTGTAGCCTCACTCTTCCCCCACCAACCCTCTCATTCATGCACATATATTCTGTCTTACTTCGGCTAATCTTCATTCCTCTGCTTTTAAGTGCATGCCTCCACCTTTCTAACTGTTCCTCCACCTGCTCCCTGCTTTTACTGCAGATCACAATCTCATCTGCAAACATCATGGTCCACGGAGATTCCAGTCTAACCTCATCTGTCAGCCTATCCATCACCACTGCAAACAGGAAGGGGCTCAGGGCTGATCCCTGATGCAGTCCCACCTCCACCTTAAATTCGTCTGTCGCACCTACAGCACACCTCACCGCTGTTCTGCTGCCCTCGTACATGTCCTGGATTATTCTAACATACTTCTCTGCCACTCCAGACTTCCGCATGCAGTACCACAGTTCCTCTCTGGGTACTCTGTCATAGGCTTTCTCTAGATCTACAAAGACACAATGTAGCTCCTTCTGACCTTCTCTGTACTTTTCCATCAACATCTTCAAGGCAAATAATGCATCTGTGGTACTCTTTGTAGGCATGAAACCATACTGTTGCTCGCAAATACTCACTGTCCTGAGTCTAGCCTCCACTACTCTTTCCCATAACTTCATTGTGTGGCTCATCAACTATATTCCTCTATAGTTCCAGCTCTGCACATCACCCTTGTTCTTAAAAATGGGCACCAGCACACTTTTATTCCATTCCTCAGGCACCTTCTCACGCGCTAGAATTCTATTGAACAAGCTGGTCAAAAACTCCGCAGCCACCTCTCCTAGATGCTTCCATACCTCCACAGGAATGTCATCAGGACCAAGTGCCTTTCCATTTTTCATCCTCTTTAATGCCTTTCTAACTTCTCCATTACTAATCATTGCCACTTCCTGGTCCACCACACTTGCCTCTTCTACTCTCCCTTCTCTCTCATTTTCCTCATTCATCAACTCCTCGAAGTATTCTTTCCATCTATCGAGCACACGACTGGCGCCAGTCAACATATTTCCATCTCTATCCTTAATCGCCCTAACCTGCTGCACATCCTTCCCATCTCTATGATGAGCCCACAGACAGTGAACAACTGAATGTGGACAAATAAAGAATCATTAAGATGAGAAATTAATGCAAATGTGGGGAAATAGTGTGATTGGAAGCTTTGTTCCCCATTCAGTTCTAAATAATGTTATCCTTGCCCTGCTGAGATCTGAACAAAGCAATCAAACGGTACGCAGATCCAGGACTACTTTTTCAATATGTGTGCATGTGCGTGGCACAGAGAGAGAGAAAAATCACGTGTGCGTATTTATACATGTAGTCGAAAAGAAGCGTGTCCCTCTCCTCCCACTGCGCTGTGACATCTTTCCAATCTCGTATTCCACGCTGCTCATCTGTGATCAAGCTGCTGTCACAAGCGGCCTTTTGGCGCTGATTAAATTGAACTTGCCGTGCAGAAACTGCGAGGCGCAATTGTGTTCAGGGGCAGTAAATTACTTTTATTCACGCAGGAGGGTCAAGAGAGGGAGGGAAATGTGTTTGTGTGGGTGGCTCATCATCTGTGTTGTGTGTGGTCAAACTGAGATGCTATCACTTTCTTCTCAGCACCTGGTGGGGATTACTTCTCTTCTAATAGCTCATGGAAACATCAGTTTAGAAGAGATGAACTCATTAGTGGTTAACTGATTTGTTTGTAAACACCTCATGACAAATAAGCTGTGTTTTTTTTTATGGGGAAATGTCAAACATTGCATCTTATAGTCCCTGTAAAGTGAAACAGGTACACCCTGAACCGGTCGTCAGCCAATCGCAAGGCACATAGAAACAAACAACCATTTGCGCACACATTCACACTTACGGGCAATTTCGAGTCTTCAATCAACTACCGCGCATGTTTTTGGGATGTGGGAGGAAACCGGAGAGCCCGGAGAAAACCCACCCAGGCACGGGAGACCATGCAAACTCCACACAGGTGGGGCCGGGATTTGAACCCCGCTCCCCAGAACCGTGAGGCAGATATGCTAACCATTCGTGCACCGTGCCGGATGCCACAGCATATTCTAAGCATAAATCAAAATATGAATCATTTCCTAGAGTGTCTATCTTATAAACTCGCTTAGTTTTACACAAACAAGAACACAAAACATTTGGATGCCTTTTAAAAGATAATGCTGAAGAATAATGTTTCTGATGTACTGAGACTTGAGCATTAGGTTAAATCTATTAGTCAACATGTTTTAATGAGGTCTTGCTCTGTGAACCTCACATATGAGCTTGGAAGAAAAACCTGCACAGTGTCAGGGCACAAACTGACCTTTTGTTGTGTGGCTGGATAGTGAAGGAGGCCATTTGTGTGACCCTTGACCACTGGATGTTTATTTTCTTCCGGCATGACGCAGGTCGCAAATCACCCACTCATGACATGACACAGACTAAGTGGTGAGTGACGCGGATACATTCTTCTTCATGCCCATTTGTCTGACATAAAATTGTGTTGTATGTATGATGGTATCTTTACGTAGCTAAAGTAAATAAGGGGTCAAGAGGTTCGCTGCACTAGACAGATTTTCTTTTTTTTAGAGCTGTGCCAGTTATGGGCAACTGGAAAACAGTAAAATACTTGTATCGTTTTGCCATCAAAAGTGATTTCACTTTAGCAGTGAAATGGTTTTGCTCACGGTTGTGAGTTTGATTGTAAGTTAAACAAACAAATAAATAAATGATCGGTGCGTGGTCCGGGATTTGCTTTTATATTATGTGTCGATGCTCCATGTTTTGTTTTTGTGTTTCACATATGTAAAAAAAACATTTTCTATATGGTCTCTCACCTATTGCGCGTGGGTCTTGAACGTATCTCCCATGATCAACGTGAGTTCACTGAACTTCTATTTCACTGATCTCGAAAATAAAACCGTTCCATAAACATGACCTTAAATGTGAAATACACCAATTAAGCTTGAGTAAAAGGTGTGTGGAAAAGGTCAGTGCTATTCCCTGAGTGGCATCCTATTCTCACCTCGACCACAAATCAGTCTCAAGAGCTCAGGAGACTCATACAAAGAACCACGTCTGCGGTTTAGGTCAGGTGGATAAAAACAAAACTCTGTCAAGTGATTCCGTCTGTCTGTCTGTCTTGTGTCACAATCATTTTCTACCCCTGAGGCTAAGATCCTCTTTAT